>NW_008608600.1:0-11515 GCF_000691845.1 Merops nubicus | reverse complement strand
CGGCCGGCTCAGTCCTTTGTTGCCACCAGTGATAGCAGCTGGGCTGCTGAGAAGACCTTGCGGGGCAGATGGTGACAGCAGGGAGGTGGATGTTCACCGCTTGAATATTAGCTCCCAGAAAGCTGAGAGCGCATCTCTGCTTAGACCGTGCTGCTAGGCAAAGAACAAGCTGAAGTCTGCTGATTTTGTGCAAGGAAAGCAGATCCGTTCCGGTTGTGCCTGTAAAAATTCAAGTGTTTAATGACATGACTTTTATTACAGTGAATTCTGAAGGCTGAATTAAAAAGTTATACGTTTGTAGTGACACTGTCTACCTTACGTTTGCAAAGATGATTCTTTGGGTTTAATAGATTCAGGTTCTACCTGTTACATTTTTGTGGGGCCTTTTTACTTCTGGAGAAACGGCCTGCCAATTTATTTTTAGTTTATTCTGATAATTTCTAAATTTTAAGAGGAAAATGCTGTGGACTCAACATGCATTAGTGCCATAGATGTATTGATGAAGTGTTTAAGTGATCTGCAATGCTGAAGTCTGCACTATGTTCTTTGAAAAGTTCTAAATATCTTGCTGTTTGTAAAGGGAGTAACAAGCTGCAGTTTACTGATCTTTTTGACCTTTGCCATTGCTTCTTGTATTAATGTTGTAAATGGCTTTTTAAAAATATTTGTTTTGGTAAAACATTATTCTTGCTAGGATGTAATATTTCATCATGGAAATCCTTATTTGTTTTGTGAAGGAGGAGCTCAGAGAACTTCGTGAAGAGCCAGTTGATCCTCAAGCTCAGCAAGAAATAATTAACAGCATTGAAGAAGTTTATTTTTCCAATGATTCCTTTGATATTGTGAAGTATGAGTTGGAGGTAAGCTGTCTTCTTAAAAGACAGTAACATAACAAAAAAAAAATGAGAGTGAAAAGTATGCTTGTTTCAATGAGCTATTTTTCATTTGGTTTCTTGTATCTTGCATTAATACATAACTGTACCTTTCTGCCTCATCTTGTGGTTGTGTGGAGCTTCTGGTACATAGCATTGATATGGAGTCTCTTCTTTTAACATCATAGAATTAATACCAATTTTGCTACCAGACACTTCATAATTTAAACTGTAGTGAAAAAGACAAAATGGAGAGGAAAAAAATCCATTTTATATTTTGCATATTTTTTTAGCAAACTAAGATGTAATGATTTCAATGATTAGAAGTATTGTGTGCATACATATATGGCTTAAAATAAGGTAATTTTGAGGCAATTATTATACTATGTGTTGTAATTACGAAAATACACTGTCTATCTTAACATTGGTTTATTTCAGTATTCGTCATTCAAAATAATGGGTTAATTCTGCATCTCAAACTGCAGAAGCAATAAGAATGTTTCCTCAATAGAACTGATTGGTTAGTTAGTACTATATGTGCATTTAACATCATTTAATTTCTTACTGAGTTTAATTTGTTGTTTACATGCAGAGGCTTCCTCCAGTACTTAGTCTTCAAGAACTGGAAGAGTACAGAGACAAGTTAAAACAACAGCAGGCTGCCGTAAGTAGTTTCCTGCATACCGTCAGGCAGTTTGTTGTATTGCCTTTAAGTCTAGCCAGAAACGAAGCTGAAAAAGTTTTGATTTCTTAAATACAATAGATACTAAGCCTTTCTTTCTTTTAATGTTATGTTGCATGCTTTTGTAGTAGAAAATCATATTAGTAAGTCATGTAATCATATCAAATCATGGAAGTAAATCTTGGTGATAAATATTATAACAAGGAGTAAATGTGCTAACTATATCCCTAGAAGCTTTGATTTTCTGAATGTTCAGCTTTTCCTATGTATTGCAACAGAAGCCATGTTCAATACAGTGCTGAAGAGTGTGGTAGTATCTCTTTTTTTTTTGAGGGATTTCTGGGAACATAAAACATAGAATGTTTTAAAACCTCTTTCCTTAGAGTTGATATTTTCTTTTATTTCTTCATTTGTCAATTTGTTAATCATCCATGAAATACCGGTGCAGAGTTACTACCTAGTAAAACAAAGGAATTGTAACAATGAGTAATAACTATTATTTGTGAGGGGAAATCTGAGTTGCATCTTCTGAAAGGCACTTGCTAGATTTCAGGCCTTTTTTTTTTTTTCTATTCGTATATAAATTATTGATTCACTGCTCTTTTTAAAGATGAATAATATGGTACAGGAAAGAAATGTATTAACTGTTGCATTTGGAGAGTGTCTGCAAGTAAAATAATTGATAATCCTAATTCATGTCTTTAAATGGTTGAAATGTACAGAGGAATATATTGGATTGTTAGCAATACATAGAGAACAAGTTCCTTCTGCCTAAGACTGCTTTCCCCAGAATAAACCTATAAACCTATGAAATTTTGTATGGTATTAGAAGTTGGGCAAATTAATAATCCATGTTCCTCACCAAGATGTAGAAGGAAGTTAAAAGTGGGTGGTGGGTTTTGATTTCATCTTGATATTTTTCTTTTTTAAAGTTAGAGAACATTTGGTGGTGATCTAGTTTTTCAAGGAAATACACTTAACCGAGATACACTGAATAATCCCCATACCTGTTATCCATGTCTTGGCCATTCTGCATCCACAATTGGAATCAGCTGCATCTAGGGGAGCAGTTTGAGGGCAAAACTGCTGCTGCAACATGTGACCTGAAAGGGCATGCAGCTGATGAGTGAGAATGGAGCATGGAATTTCCAGTACATATGGCCCAGATGTATCTTCCTTTTAGAAAACAAACAAAAACTCTGAACACCAAAACTTTTGATGAGAAGCATGTGTCCAGTTCTTCCCTATCCATCCCACCTCAGTCAGGATTGGACCTGCCTCATGTCTCCCTTAATCTAGTCTAAGTGAGACTCTGCTATAGGAAGGAATTGTTGTTTGGTCCCCCCACCCTGGGGCATGTGCTGAGTTGCTAAAATTTCTCGTATGCTGTATATCGTATCCTTGTGTCCTGTTTCCAGGGGGAGTGTGAGAGACTGTTGTGTGTTTGCTTCTCCTGTCTCAGTATCAATCAATATCAGTACTGCAGAATGTTGTATGTTAGTTCTGTCCTAAAAGTATTTCAGTGCTGATTGTGAATAGATGATTTGACCGAGGACTCAAGAAGTCTGTGGGCAGATCACACGGTAGCTCTGTGTTGAAAAGAATAAGTACAGCCTTTTTCACTTCAGTGCCTGTGTAGCTGGCATAGGAATTATGTTTTATAGATAATTCCAACTTCTAAATTTCTGTAACACAAAATACTCAAATGGGTGTGAGTTATGGGTGATAGAGCTCTGATCTTCCACTTCTCAATGACTGTTGCCATCTGCTTTTGCACAGCTGATCTTGGTCATGCCTTTGTTTTCAGGGTCACTATAGACTCTATTTTCTGTAGTTTTCCTATTAGTTTTCCATTCCATTGGAAGACTTCTTTAATATGTGTCATGACAGCTTCAATTTGTCTCACTGTCTTGGTACAGACCATTTGGATTAAGAGCCTTTCTAGTTGTATGTCTGTTTGACTCCTTTTTAATTAGTAAACTGATATCCTGAGCTGCACTTTTTTTTTTCTTAAGAAGATAAATATTTTTTTTCCCTTGATGTGATTAGGAAAGAGAATATTATTGTGGAGAAAATTGTTTTGGTCTCCTCAAAGAACATTGCTGTTTGCATGCATTGATAACTGCAGTCACATTCATTGCTAACAATTATATTTCTGCATTCCAAAACTTAAGAGTCAACATAAATGTATGGAATATGAATGGAAGTAACCTGGGATAAAATCAGTCATCCAAAAAAAAAAAAAAAAAAAAAAAAAAAAGTAGTATTACTAAGCTCAGGGAGAGAAAAAAAAATAAAAAAAATAAAGATTGTGACAGATGCTTGACAGTGTTGAGGTTGTTATTAATCAAGGGTAACTGAGAATCTGCTAAACAAAAGCAGTGCAAAAACTAAAAGTGAAACTCATCTTTTATTCATGTGTACTGCTTGATGAATCCCTTTAACAGTGAATCAAACTGATAGATTTGTACTAAGGCAATGCATGACTAGATGGTTTATCCCTGTTGTGGTTTTACAGGTACAGGGCTAGTGGGAAGAACAGGGTGGAAAAGGGAGGTTAGAATTCCACAGCAGTGGAATACACTGTGTAGTGAACAAAACTTCCTTAGAGCCTGAAGGTCCTGTAAGTTTGAGTAGTGTTTGGCTTGACAACATCCTTTCCTGCACCCACCCTGCTCTGGAGTGGTTCTTTTGCTGTCCTGCAGAAGAAAGCATTATTATTTTTAGAACATCTAAGAGGTTTTAAAGTAATTTTGTGATTATGGCTGTTTTTTAATGTGGAAGGAGGAAGGCATAGCTAGGTAAGTACTCCTTGTCCAAATTGCCAGCTGATGTTATCAGAGTACTTTGAAGATCATCAAGAGTGCAGGTGCTCAACCAGAGGATAGGAACAGACCTGGTAGAGCCTCTGTAAATTTGTTACAGGAATGCTGATTGAAGATCCCAGCTTTGTGCTGTGTTTGACTAAGCAGTCAAATACATAAAAACCTCCTCATATCTCTTTCCCAGCAGTGCATTGTGGGCTGGCTGACTGTCAAAGCCAGTTTTATTTTATTTCCATTTCTGGCAATATTGTTCTCCAAGAAGTATATAGAGAATACCAATAATTTCTTTGTCATCTTTGAATCTGTTTCTTCTTAAGTATTTGTAGTCCCTGCTGAGACAAAACACGTTATTCTGAGGCTTGCATTTACGTCTGTTAGTGTTGGATCTCTTTTGATGATGTTTGCACACAAGAGACTGATCAAGGTGGCAATGCTCATTTTTAAATTGAGTACAGACAGCACTGTTGTAACAGGCACCTAGGCAGGGGCCGGCGCTGGGACGATCTGGCGATGTAAGGGAAAGCTCAGACTGCCCACGAGGGGCGCTGTGGGCGGGGCTTGCCATAGATAAGCAATTGCAGCGACGCAATAGACGCCGTTTGCTGCGTCCTCTGCATTGGAGCCTGTGTCTTGATGGCCCCCAACGGCAGAGGTTGAGGTGCCGCGATCCAGGCTCCGAGTGTTGGCGACAACACAGCACCTTTCAGTATCATTCCACTAACTCTTAGTTCAGAACAATGGAGAAAATTTTAAAATATACATGTTCTGCATGCTAGAGAAAAGATATGATGTACTCAGGATTGAATATTCAATTTGACGTGGATTTTATTTATTATGATGTCAGCCTGAAATCTAAGTGTCCTTATGGCTTTCTTAGATCTCCATGGTAGATGGTTGTCTTGAATTTGTCCTCTAAATTTATACGTAAGTAGAATGTAAAAACTTGCAGAGTCACAGATTATTTCTGTTTTCTATACTGCTGTGTTCCTTTACAAGCACAGAGGTAAAGGACTAATTTAAAAATGCCCACTAGTTCCTTGATGCAACTGTAAACATTTTTCTTATCTTGTTCCTAAGGAAAGCTTATTGTAATTTTCAGGATTTTTCACCTTGTTGTGACACATTTATTAATAAATTTGAGAACTACAGAACTAAATACAGAATCATAAATGTGTTGTAAAACTTCGGTAGGGATGACTTCATTGAGTTTGCTACGTATCACATACAATGTTATTCTTTTTAAGGTCTCTAAGAAAGTTGCAGACTTGATTCTTGAAAAACAGCCTGCGTATGTTCAGGTAAGACAATTAACAGTCACTTCTTCAGAGTAAACCATTCCTTTTTGTGCTGTTACAATGCTGCAGTTTTGTCACTGCGGATTAAATCTAGTAATTTTTTAGTAGAGATGCTCGTGCCTGGTTGGAAACAGGTGTCGGTGTATGTTAAACCTGTTTCTGCAGAGTGAAAAGACCAAAGGTGTATTGAGCTGGAGGCCCTTAGGGTGATAAAGAATTCTGCACATGAGCATTTTAAGAAGGCTTTCTGAAAACATGAATTCACAAGCTTGACTAATACCTACAACGGACTTGAACAGGAGCTTCTGTTGTGCCTGTGTTTAAGAATGGTTTCAGATCATTTTCCCTAAGACAAGACAGTGGTGACCTTGCTTAAGAGCACTTAAGCAGAAACCTGCCTTTAATCTCAGTCAATTTTGAGAAGAAAACATCTAAGAGAAGACTGAGCTGGAATGAGCCTTGACATGTCAAGAGTCTCTGAGGGCCAAACAAAGCAAAAGCACTTTAACTGCTTGCAGTAGAATATTGGCATGGCTTCTCTTCTTGCTCCCAAAACATAATAGAAGCAGCTGTTGTAATGATTCTTTAAAGAGAAGGTGTTTTTTTTCTTAGCCATTTATTTTTAATAATGCCTCTGTACATCTTATCAGCTCTGCCTGATTTTATCTGATCTTTCCAGGAAATAATAGTAAGAATTCTGTGACGTTACCAAAACAGTCTGAGAATTATCCTTTGGTGGATAATTCTGTGTGTGTACAGCCTGTTGTATAAGCATTGTCATACCAGTGATTATGGCAATTCTCGCTTTGGTCAAGAAGCCTGGAGAGAGTTTGGGAGGGCAGTGATGGCTGTGTTTGGTGGTGAAGGGCTATTTTTTTTTTTTTTTCCCCTCACCTTTCTCGTTTCCTCTCCGCTCTTTCCTCCTTCACCACCTTCTTGTTAAATTCCTCCCTTCCTTGCCTCCGGCTTCTCAGCTGATACACTGTTGCTGCAGGCTAGGGCTTGTACCTCCTAGTTTTAACCCATGTTAGATGTCATGGAGCTGGAATTATTTACTTTCTTTCACCTCTCTGGATGGCACAACTTCGTCTGCTCACTTGTGCTCATGGCTCACACATCTAGCCTTAGTGAGTTTTCAAGGTTCCTATCTGTGCTTTAGCATTTCGCTGGGTAGGAGAAGTGCTACTGTTTAAAGAAAATGGTGAGTGAGCACTGCTTGCATCATTTTCTACAATAGCTGGTGGAAGAAAAAAGCTGTGAAGTCACTATTATTTCAGTTTTAGTTAAAGGAATCAGGTGGGAGGCTGTTGCAGAAGGAGGCTGGGTAAGTGCTACAGTGGTTGAGTCCTCATAAGACAGCATATAGAGGGACAGAAATGAGAGTTGTGCCAAATCCTTCTGGTAAGTTCTGCTGTTGTGCATGTTCAGAATTTATGTTGAGCAAACGATGGTTTTTCTGAATCCAGGAACTTCACTTTGAGGCCCTTTGAAACAATGCATGATACTGTGTACTGTGGACAATGTTCTTCTTGCATTTTGCTGTGTAATGTTAATATTCTTATTCCAGCAACATCTTAGGGAAATACATGTGTTTTATACCAAGAAGTTCTTTCATATACTCCAAAGGGACAGTTAAGTATCCATCATGCCAGTAGGAATCTTTTGCAAACATTTAAGGCAAATAAATATTTATTTTGCAAACATTTAAGGCAAATAAATATTTGCCTTAAATCAGTAATCCTTCAGTGTTACTTACAGGCACAGGCTTGCACAGAGTTATTCTTGTCAGTAGATTTACTTCTCAGAGATTTCTAGTGGTCATCATAGGACTCACTTTCTTATTGACTCATGAAACGAAGCTCCTGATGTGCTGTGGGTACTTGGTAATGGCAGCTCCAGTTCAGCATCCAACTACAGTAACAGGTCATTAGAAGAAGCAAAAATGCAGTGGACGCTTTGTCTCATGGACACATTGTTTCTACTGTGCCAAGGAAGGTGTAGGGAATTTAGTTTTCGTTCCTGGTATGAAGTATTGCTCTAACAGGCTCTACAGTGGGCTGAGAGAGGCCTGGCACAGACACGAGGCAAGGGATTTAGAGTTTTCCCTTCTCCTTAGAAGGAAAGGCATGCTTTAGGAACAGTCAATGAGTGGAGGACTGTGTTTAAAGACAGAAGAAAATGTATTCAGCCCCAGGTGCTGGACGGAAGAGTCCCTGGGTGGGTACCTGGAGGCTGGACTCTCTCTGTGTGCCTCTCCATCCACTCATGTTCAAAGGAGAGATTTTACAGCATCTTTGCAAGAGGCAAGGCTGGAATGGAGTCGCTACTTAGTGTTTGTGTTTCCTCATGAAAAAGGGAACAATGGACTTCTAAATAGCTCTGATTTTTGCAAAGTATGTTTTTGTGAGAAGCAGGTACTGAGGAAAGTGATAGTCAAATTTTGCTTCTTAAGCTGTTACGCATACTAGCAACTGAGGTATCGCTTTTCCAAAAGTAGAGTTGGTAACCTAAAGGAGGAACTGGTTTTGCTGAAAGATGCGGCTCAGTGATTTGCCAGAATTGCTTGGAACTTTGGAAACTGAGCAGGAGGTGATCATAAATGGAACTAAACTTTAAACTTGTTTTTGCTTGTCATATTTTTAGAAGTAGATCAGTATTCACAGTGAAAGTCTCCCTTCTACCCATGAAAGTCTCCTTTCTACCCATGGAACGTGCTTGGCATGTTTTCAGATTATAAGCAGTATTTTAAAAAAAAAGTGTGTGGGTTTTTTTTTTTTTCTTTAATATACACTTTTCTTCAGTACTGTTGCTAACAAAAGAAATCCGAATAGGTATTTAAAAAAAACATTTTTTTTTTTTTAAAAGGAGTTGAGATTCTGGTAGGCACTGTGTGAAGTCCAAACCAAGGTAAATTCAGGTCATCAGTGCTGAAGAGTTTTCACCTGAAATTCAACAAGATACAATTAAGGTTCATTATGAAGTGGCAGCTATTAAACTGGTAGAACACAAGTGCTTCTAATCAAGAAAATGCTCTGTGAAACATGGTCTTTTTTGTGTTGTTTTGCGGCTTTCTGGCACATCAGTGTAAATTAAACTGTGCTTCTGTCCCTGAAGCTTTGATCATTCTCCTGTGGTGCATTAATAGCATAGTGATTCTTAGGCTAAATGTACAGTATATAAATGTAGAGGGTCCCACTGCAATGAAAATGGATTTCAAATGTCTTTCTTCAAAAGAGATTTGTATCTTCAAAGATAGTTTATATTAATTTTGCATTCCAGTGCTTAGCATATATAAAATGATGAAGCAAATAATATATGAAGTATCTCTACAAAGTCACTAGAACATCTCAAGAGAAACCTATGAATCACTGGTCTTTTCTGGTGTGTAGCACACTTTAACTTGTGTACTTATTTAAGCTGTTGTCTCTCTCTAGGAACTTGAACGTGTTACATCATTGCAAACTGGCCTTCAGGTAGCAGCCGTTATTTGCACGAATGGAAGAAGGTATCTTGCTTATATAATGGCAGAGATTGAAAGGAGGAGAAAGTGTTTATGAAGAAATCTGTAAACCCAGGAAGTTTGCTTGCTGCTGATATTTCCTATTTCCAGTTGCAAAATGGAATTAGCAGTAGAGGTTAAAGATGCTGAAACAAATACCAGCTGCTTTCTCTCTTCCAGCTCTCACTGTTTCAACTGGGAGTTCTCTTTAAAACTGGAACCTTTTGTGATAGACCATTGATCCACAGATGAGTTCTGCAGAAGGGAAGATGTACCTTCATAGTAGTCTGTTGGTCTCATCCCATTTTCTGCATTTCCTTAACAATGCTGCTAATCTTATTTTCGAGCATATATTTTGATGGACATGTTAGAATTTATTAGAAATAAGTTATTTTACATATCGTCAAAGATCATATCCATTTTAACTTTTACAGACACCTGAATATAGCGAAGGAAGGCTTCACACAAACTAGTTTGGGGCTTCTTGCAAACCAAAGGAAAAGACAGCTGCTTATTGGACTGCTGAAATCTCTAAGAACAATAAAAACACTGGTATGTACAGTTATTTTTGTTTAGTGGCAAAATGTTTTTCTTAATTTCTGTTGTAGTTATCACTTGTTTCTGTTTTTGTTTTTTTTTTTTTAGCAAAGAACTGACGTGCGTTTGAGTGAGATGTTGGAGGTAAGTCTCTGTCAGACTATTATAATTTGAAGCTATTCTAAGTCTACTTTAGTCATCTTAATTTTGTTCCTTCTTTCCTTCTTCTCGCAGGCAGGCAGTGGGTGTGTGCATGTGGTGAAACTATGTTTTTATTCTTTTTTTAAATGTTATGAGAAATACTTCATATCAGATTAGACAGCCCCTGTGATGGGGGAAGTGTTTTCTGTCAAAGACTGAATTCTGCCCTTAGATCTGAAGCCTGAAGTAGTTCAGTAAGAATGGTGTGGAGTCTTTACTTTCCTCCCCACTCCTAACTTATAATTCTTTTCTGGCCTTAGCTTGGTATTTGGAAGAAAAGAGAAAATGAGATTTAGCTGATTGTTGTTATGCTGCATCTGGATACTACTAGTACTTCTATTACTGTACAAATTTATATGTGGGCTCTCTAGTGTTTTATTTCTAAGTGTAGTAGCTTCTCTCCTTATTTGTTTGGTTGGCTTTTTAGTAGTCAGTTGCAGGAAATATTGCAGCATGCTGTCCATGACACTGAAAATTCTACTGATATGGTAGATATACTGCCTGAAAATGCACTAGACACTGCATGGAGCAAAAGTAAAATCTTGTTTTAATGTGATTAATTGTGTGAAGGACAGCTTCAGGATTATATTGACAAATATATTTTAATAGTGTAGTGTAAAAACTTTTGACTTGCTAATTTGCCAAATATTTGCACCTAACATTGGATGGAACATGATTATGGTAATCTGTAACTACTAAGTTTGGAAACTGAGTCTTAATAATTTTAATTCTTAAGGTTCTTTGAGTTTAATTCTGTCTTGAGTAATACATCGTGTCTCGGCCCACTTCTTATTCTTTACCAAGTAAGAATGTATTAAATTACAGGCTGCATAAACATTGCCTTCTGCTCAGTAAACCCTGCATAATGGGTTAGGTTTTCATTTCTGTGCTGTCTTTTGTTGCACAGGAGAAAATCTCTTCACTCTTTACGGGTAGGAGATGTCTTTGGACAGAGGTGCGGGTGTTACATTCATACACAGATCCTAATGTCTGCTTACCACAATTTGCCAGTGATTTCTAAATATTAAGGGCTGGAGCTGCCCTTTCTGGCTAAGTGCAGTTTTAGAGCTGTGCTCAATGTCTGCTCCCAGCAAGGTATCCCAGATATTGGCCAATTTATTGTCTTTACTGTGGAAGTTAGTAGCTTGGAACATGCATGAAAGCGATTAGTAGCCGTTCAGAGAGGAACATTTTAGGTAGTGTTCCCAATTAGAAAAAGGCCAGGTGCAGAGCTCTAATAATTTAGGGAGGTGAGCTGCATATGAGGTGTCATCGCTCATCATGTGTTATGCAGGCAGGCTCTCTGCTCTCAGCTTTGTTAGACCTAATGGAGCAAGTACCAGGTTTCCAAGGGAGAAAGATGCAAAGAGCTGTAAATGCAGGAATCATGTTAGACCAAGGTACTGTTCTGTTTTCATCTAATGGATAATGTATACGGGTTTTTTGGTTTTTTTTAGATGCATTAGAATGCTGTTGTTAAAACCAATTTCATTTCAGAAACTCCTTTATAATAGCTGAATATAAACTGCTCCTGCATTTTTACTCTTCAGTCAATGACTCTGAAATTCCAGTAATAACTTTGTGTCGTTACCGACACCCGATCC
>NW_008608599.1:0-12771 GCF_000691845.1 Merops nubicus | reverse complement strand
CCAGGTCTCACTGCCCCTGATGGGAAGAAGAAAAAATATCTCTTCCCTGTATTAGATTTTCTAATACTGCTTGTCTGACAAAAGTTATTTTGTCCTGGCTTCGTTCCAGCAAGATGAAGTTTGAGTTCATTATGAACTCTTTTCCTGTGTCCCTTATTCTTTGCCAGTGATATTAACAGATACAAAATACTGTGGTTTGGATTTAAAAATAACCTTCTGTTTTCATCCACCTTTCATGCTTGAAAGGAAATTTGTAAATTGTCAAGTTGAGTTAATTTTTCCTCTGGACTTTCACCTATTTGCTGTAATAAGAATTTCCCCCTTGGGTTTCACTCATCTCCAGTGTGTGGCAGGAAAAAGGGATTAGGATTGTATTTGTCTTCTTTCTGAAGCCAATACCCTTTCAGCAAGTCTGCTATCAGTTCTGGCTGCCAAAATAGCATCTTAATGCCTTACCTGAGGGTCAAGTATTTTATATTAAGTTAACTTTTGCCTCTGCTGACTTTCAGTATTCTATTTACTTCGGAATCCTCACTCCTTATGGAGCCTACTATTGTTTTATGTGCACTCAAACCTGTATTACACTCTTTGGTTCCTCCTGCTAACCTGGCAAAGAAATGGGGAAGGAGTCTTGGGGCTTCTTCTTCTTCCAGTAATGGCCCAATTTAATGAGTTTATCCTCTGCTTTGGAGAGACTCTTAACCCTTTGGCACCAAGAGATGGGATTTCTTGACACTAAGTGCTCTGCAAATGCATTTTTGTCAGAGCTACGGGCCATTGGTACCTGTGGGGATTTACACAGTACTTAAAAGGCCCATTTATTTGCAATACAAAATAATGTTTTGTTTACAACGTCCTCCTCACAGGGCATTAATCATAAGGCACCTCATTCTAACTGCAAATTGTCAATAATCCAGAGGGTTTTTTTTCTCATTTTTTGTCATGGTATAGAAGATCTCTTATGCCTTGTGTTAAGAAGAAGGATGTACTTGAGTAAAGTTCTCTGTGGAGTTTTTTTCTGAGGTGACTTGCAGTCTGGGGACGTTTGTAAGTTCTAGCTCACAGTGAGCTAGGTGTACATAAACTGGATGGCACTTTTACCCTTCTCTGGCCATATAGTACTGTCACAGATTGTCAGTGAAATGTCTGTCACAGTAATTTAGAATTTGACCATAAAATTAGCAAAAAATTTATATCAAAAAACTACTGACATCTGTTGGTTCACCTGAAAAACAACTCTAAAACATTGCCTACTATAGCAATTATCTATTTTGCTAAATGATGGAAGACAAAGCTGAGCAGTCATGGTTTCTTCCAGGGGAAGGCTGGGTTTTACATTCCTTCTGGCCAATAAATTGAAGTATTTTTCCTGGTACAAAGCATCCCTTCATCTACTGATCTCAAACGTATCAATACATTAGATAGGTCAATGTATTTTAATATTTTGTATCTATAATTTTGTCAATGGATTAAATACAATTTTCCAAGTGATGCACAGGAGATATTAGTTTGGTTGTGTTTTTTTTTTTTTTTTTTTTTTTTTTTTTTTTTTTTTTTTTTTTTTTCTGAGGGTGAGTGAACTGCTACAACTAAAACTGATACATTTTTACCTAAAGGGATACAGTTTGAGTAGTATCCAGTGGGGCCATTCAGAATGTAGGTATCTTTTTATACTGTGTTTGGCACTGAAACATCCACATATGTGACACTATGTGACACTACCAGGCTCAACTGGGCACCCGAACCACCCACTGGGAGCCCTCACTTGTTGTATTTTCGTTTCAGCAGTGTGTGTACTATGGTTTTATCTGCAGTTAGATCCTTATTTGGCTTTTCCTCACAACACATAATCAAGTTGGCACATGGGCGTATAGGAAAACAAGCTTTAAAAAACAACCAACAACCAGCCAAACCCATCAATCTTTCTTTTCTTTTAGGACAAGAAAATAAATGAACTTGTTACTGGAGATGAGTTTTCCAGTAAATCTACTAAATAAAAAAAATATTTTCTTTTCAGTAAATTTCTGACTTAGAAAACTGATTTTTTTTTATTTATTTAAGGTTTTTGTCATGGAAGTTTGATTAGAAATTTTTAGTTGTAATTTCGTGTTCCTAATTTTATTTCTCCTTTCCCCTATGGAAAAATGGGGCAGTGGGAAGACGAATGATAGAAGGGAATATGAAAAGAAGATGGAGGGAAGAAACGTCCACTTAAAACATGGAAAATTTTGAGGAGAGACAGATTATGATGGGGCAAAATAGTTTTCTCCAAAGCTATTCCCCAGTTTTCAAAAGGAAGCAGCTTTATTAAATGCGTCTTTTGTTTGAGAAGTTCTTCTAATTTCACTTTTCTTTCACAGTTTATTTCAGCTACATCTCAAAACTTTCCCCTTCTGTTTCCTGTTAATGCAGTCCTGCTATACTGTTGAAGATGAGCTTGGATAGATAGTGACTACTTTTGCTCATCATATTGTCTGTGTATTTATTGAGTTGATCCTTGAGCCCCAAGTCTTGAAGGCTACTCTTTACTGCAAGAGGATCAGTGAATTGGGCTGCTAGTTTAACAACGTGTCTAAACGGTAGCATGCTGTACTGTAAAATAACAAAAATTGTGATTATCATTGCCCAAACCAGGAGTACTTTTAAGTGATAGGCTGAGATACTTAACTTTGGAGCATTTTTTTTTGCCTGGGCTTAGCAGCTACTCCTTGTGGGTTTGGAAAGAATGATAGCTTCCATTTTTGGGGCTTGCTGCTTTATGCAACATCCCCAAGAAGGATCAATCCCTGCATGTCAGCATTTCCACAACCTGACAGTAATCAATGTACATTTTAATTGGATCAGATAGTCCTCTTTTTTTTTTTCAATTTATGAGTGACAATTTCTCTTTCTACGAGATCGAGTTTTACATTCACCTGTTTGGGAAGCACGTTATCTGCAACCCGGCATGTCATACAGCATCAGGATTGTCTACTGTCTTGCATGAGGCTATTATGACAGGTTCCTGTGTTTTTGTGGCCTGGCTCCATGAAGCATGTCACATTTGATGAATGTCTGACAAACGTTGAGTTGCTATTTGTAGGCTTGATTTAGATGGGAAGGAAGTTTTGCTGGGAGAGCTGTTCCCCCTGGATGTGATCTGATTTCAACCCTTTCAGTTCAGGACAGTCAGTTTGCAACCCTGACTGAATGACAGGTCGATATCCAATAACTCATGATCAAAAGCTGAAGTCTTCTTAGTCAGCAGAGCTTGGGTTTCCTTCAGGGGATGAGAGCACTGTGCAACCACTCTGACAGAGATGCTATTTCCATTTTCCTTTAATCTGAGGACACTACAGGCAAAGCTAACTTGGCATGAAACATTTCTTACATTAATTACCACAGCAAGATAAAAAATAATAGAATATATATTTTGGTGCCCAGCCAGTTAAGATCAAACCTGATTCATTTTAGGTCAAAGCTATGCAATTAGGGTTGAGTTTTCTCTAGGATGTGTGTTTTCCACTTAATTGAGCTATACTATCTGCAAGTTAACTTTTTTTGCTCAAACTATGTGCAGGAATATTAATAAGACATCACAGAGGTTTTATTTTTTTCATGACTAGATTGCTAAGTGTCACATTTCTTTAACGCAGTGACTCGGGGAGAAATGACAAATGGATCTAATCTATTGCCATTCAGCATGGTATCCAGGTACAGAGCATGAAAATTTATGATGGTCAGAAGATTTCACCATAAAAAACCCTCCTGTCTGCTGCCTAGTTGAGCCAGCGTTGGAGACTTCTCTGTCTTCCCTGTTGGTATGAGTGAGGTGTCAGACCAGACTTCGGCTTTGCTTTGGGGAGAGGATCTTTCAAAGGTGTATGACACACAGTATCTTTGCATTTGTCCAACGTCTTCCTGAACTGTTCAGACCATATTAATCTTAAGTTGCAGACTTGCCTTCTCCTTTCATGGTTTATTTATTTTACAGAAGGCATTTTCTATTGCTTAATGATCAAGTGATTTTTCAGGCATATCATTTGCAGTATTCAGCATTATTTATAGAAATTTATCATTTCTCTGATACCACTTTGTTAAGCTCGTCTTGGAGAATTAGTCTCTATCTCTGCCAGTTGAAGATAGGAGAAAAGTATTTTGCAGAACTTTTGTCCTTCTGAGTCCTGTGCCCTAGAAGGGAAAACAGCACCATGCACAATGCACATGCAGCAACACGATGATGAGGCAAAAAGCCTTGAGGGTCTGAAAGCAAAAGTCAGACAGTACTATCCACAGCTAGACACAATGTGGGGAAATATTTAATGGCCAGTATTTCTGCTAACTCAAGGGAAAGTACTGCCTCACATCCTTAGTTAGCCAAACATTGAACCTACACTTTAAATTTCCTTGTTGGCCAAACCCATTCCCTCTTTTTAACAGATGGAAAGGGACTCTGTCAACAGTAAAATTTTTGATCACTAAGTTTCCAGGGTACATTCGGGATAAAGGCAGTTCTCCCATGAGAAGCAGAGCTCATTTTGTTTGTACCTGTAAACAGACCATGGTCTGACATTGTTGAACAGTTAATGCCAAAAGCCATCTAGTTTTGTACCTTGCCCTTTACATTTCTTCCTGTTTTTAACTGTTACTCATTTTTACAGCACCTCAGGTGTGTAAGGTTTTCTGAGCTATCATAAAAGCCAAGCGGTCCCAGTCCATTAGTGACGCGTAAAAGCTGTTTGCAGTTTTATGTCTGCTAGTTTAATCGACTTTTCTGCAGACTACCACATGGTGTTCCTTCCATTATATCACACTGAGGTATAGCAAGAGAGCATTCAGTGTCAATAGGATCAAAGCACAAGGAGCGAGAGCCATATGAAAACTGAAGAGCTGCTATATGAAAAGCATTTCCCATTTAAGCTGGTTCTAAGAGGCTAAAGACCCTCTCCTGCCTCTTGTTGTTAAAGGTGGATCTGAGTGGGACAGTCTTGCGTAAAAATCAGAAAAAAATCCAAAGAACAACAGGTGTCATATTAGAAAGAAGCCTAAAGTTTGCTCCATAGCCATTCAGGCAGCAAAAAGATAGCACTGTATAGCTAAAAGAGATGTGTTATATCTAGAGCCAATGAGAGAAAATTGGGCTGCTGGTGACACAGTCTCAAATCAGAGACATCTCCCTGGCTGAGAAGAGCGGAGTCAACAGACAGCTCATGAACGGGGAGAGAAGGATGGCACAATGTTTCATGACTGCGTCACAAGACTGTAGGCCCTCCAGCTGACTTTTGCGTTGAGGAAATTGAAGCCAATACTGCCAATAACAGCATCATCAGTCTTGGAGACCCTAACGTGTCTGAGAAACCCTAGAGATTATACTTGGACTCCTTGCAGTATATGATGCCCCTATAATTAGAGGGGTCCAAGCTACCTAATAAATAAGGAGAAAATAAACTATATCCATATAGTATTTATAAAGATCTTTAGGGAAATACTTAACAATCACGAAGTCAGTCTTCAAATCATTTTAGTTCATTCTCTGAAAACATCAGCCTAACGCTCAGCAGTGCTTGAAATGGTTAATAGCATGTTAGTAATGAATAGGAAAGGAAATGGCAACAGAATGGAAAAATCCTGTGCTTGCAGGATGTTAATAGATCTCCCTGATAAGTTCTGGGCAGGAGGGGAGATTGTAGCCTACAAGCCTAAAATGCTGCATGCTGTTACGCTGTTTTATTTAATGCACTTAGCTGAGAGCACACTCGACCATTCTAATTCAGCAGCACAGACTTGGGAGTAAAAATTTGCCTGATCAAAGTCAGCCTTGGACATAAAGACTGCTTACAAATATGAGCAAAGTAGTAAAAAAAAAAAAAATCAAGCGAGAGGAATCATTTGGGTCAAATCTTGCATAACCAAATTAGCAGAATGGGAGTCAGCTGCGGAAAATGTAAGATGAATATTTTGCATTTCAGTGCTGCTAAAACAGGAGGAGTAGGCATTTGGAAGAGAAATATCAAGAAATATGCCTTGATACAGAGAGGATGAAGATTTTTGCTATCATGTAGGTAGATGGTAGGAGCTCTGAGTCTGCTTCTCAGTCTGGTATGACAGTTTGCATCACTGTTGCTCCATTTACTCCAGATTTACGCTTCAGTTAGCCTAGACAAGCATGAGGATTCCCAAAGTCCTATCTGTGTTACTAAACGTTCTCAGCATTTCTGCATTCACCCATGTGTGTCTGGTGCATATCCTGTGGTTCTGTGGGCTGAGATGCTCTAGTGTTATTTCCCATCGAGTTGTTTCATTATTTATCTGTCCCTGGAGGAGGATTTGTGGAAATGGCATTGGAGAACTGTCAGCGCTTATATGTTCTTGTTTGCATCCTCTTGGCAAAGTGAGTTCCAGATCAAGCAAAGCACAGCTCAGACTTGAATTCATATCCCAGGTAAGCGCATTTACAAAGAGCAAAGTCTACACACTTCAAGGTTTTACAAGTATTTGGGGGGTGGGAGGAAGAAAAAGAGTGTGTAGGCTGCAGGTCCATTTTTGTTTAAAAGCACAGTGCAAAATTATGAGGTAGCTTTCCCTGGGAAGTGTCAGCAGATGACACATACGTTTCCTGTACACATCTCTGTAGGAAGGGTAAAGCAAATGGATTTTCCTTCTTCTGGTTAATTTTGTTCTGCACCTTCATTCTCACTTCTGAAAGTCTAGAAGAAATCTCATGAACTTTGTATAATTAGTCTGGGCAAAGGGTAGGAGAAACTCATCTAGTGATAAGTACTGAAATAAAGAGGCTAGATGAGCAAGTCCTTTTCATATTTCACCTTGTGGCAAGAACACTTAGTTCAAGCTGAGAGATTTGTGATCCATTTTTCATTCTCTCCTTGACCTATTCTATAACTTTGGCCATGTGCCTCTGTGGACATTTCCTTTCTCATCTGTTGTCTCACTTGCCTGCTTAGTGCTTCAGGGATGGTCTGACTCATGGCACGTACAGCTCTTACCACAACAGCTGTACTGGAGTATGGGGAACCAGTCTCTCACATCCCTCAGCACCAACCTCCCTTAATATCCTCACCACACAGGATCTATCTCATGAGCTGCAAACTGATGAAACAAGTAAAGCAACAGACATTTCGTATATGCTGAGATCTGGACATTTACCAGGAAATCTAGTTGGTAGGGAGGGTGAACAGAGGCTGACCTTCATAGTGGTCATGAATCAAAACAAAAATTGGAAATTTCCTCCTGAGTACTGCCTGAACCTAAATATGACTTAAAGTCCACGTATCTAGGAAATGGCTTATTAGTTTCTTTATTTCTAGGGGAATATAGCATATCTGTAGTCTCCTAAGGATTTATAACCATCTACATGTAGCATTAAAAAGAGAGAAAGCAGCAAAGCTGAAAGATAAGCGTGCTGCATTATGGCATGACCCCAATGAGCAAGTGGCACTGTCAGACCTGAGCTGCATGATTTTCAAATGGAGATGACCAGCGTCTGGAGACATCCGGAGAGACGTTTCAGAGGAGACTTTCTCTGTGAAATAAGTGAACTCTGATGGAAAATATGTCTTCCACATGCAGAAGTAACGCCTAGTAATTTGGAGGCAAAAGATGCAGGAGATTTGGATTCTGTTTCTGTGCTGGTGACCCTGAGTAAGCAACTGAGCCTTTCTAGGCCTGTTTATCCAGGAAGCTTTGTAAAAAAAAAAAAATGCAGTTAATAAAGCAAAAGCAGGACACGAAATGTCACACAGACTATAAACACAGAGGGAAAGACTGAGACAGTGAACTCTGGCATCTCAGTATTTGACAAAAACAGATGCCTGACAGAAGCAGCGCAGTCCAGGGTGGGTTTCAGCTCTAGATTCAGACCCCTAGAATGAGGATCTGTATGTCTGCTACAGTCAGTACAATACAGTTAATGGAGTCTTAAGACCTGTTCTTTGAACTGTTTGATAGGGTTTGTGGTGAGCTACTGCTAGACAAGTGCCAATATCCTCTTTTGAACAGTGCTCCATATGCTGCTGACTGAATCACTGCTGAATATAAGGAAAGCTCAGCTGCTAAGCTCAGCTGTAGGCATTTCCAGCTAGACACCAAGCATGAAAACCTAAATCTGGCCTGACTTGTATCCCAGGTCACAGTAGCTGCTCAGTAGCTGGAGAGATGGCTCTGATCTGTGATCCAGAAGTTGGATAAGTAGCAATCACTGAGAGCTGAAAAACTGGGATGCAGTGTGTCTCTGAGATTTCATCCTGCTGGCTCTAGTTTTGTGAGCTGCCCCTCTTCATTCAGGAGGTGCCCTTGGCAGGGAGTTGAGGGTGGCTTCCCACCTGCAATTTGTGACAGACTTTCCCAAGAGACAAACTTGCTTCTTTCTAGGCAGTGGAAGACCCCAAAGTCCATCAGTGAATCCCTGGCTTGAGAGAAGTTGGTGATATACAGTCCTGATTTCTGTAGGACAACCTCTCCACCCTATAAATTAACTTAATGGCAATACTAACAACAGTCAGTCGGTTGGTGTTAAGAGCCTGATCTATCCAGTATTGCTGTCAGCATGTTGTATATCATGTAATCTATATTGGCTCAGAACAATCGATACATTGCTCCCAAATTTGCTTAAAACTGTTGGAGTAGAACCAGTCATAGCAAGAGTGGAAAACATTTACAAACCTTCCCCTTAAGGTACACAAACTTAAGATAACCCCCTTCCTCCCTCCCTTCATGGAAAGCAATGAAGATAATGGCTAGATTTCTGTCTCACAGGTGTTTAATGAGGTTAATTGTCCCTTTATAACCAGTTTGAAGTCTTTGAATAGAAAATGTTACTGCAGACCTAGGCATTGCATTATTGTTCTTTCTTTTCTTTTTTGAAAGGGGAACATACCCTTCAGAGTGTTCTATTTTGCAACTGCATTGTTATGGTTGTTGGTGTATAAAATTGGTGCGTGGTGTGTATAATTTATAGCCTCTAAAAATGATAAATAGCCTGAGAAAGAGGAGAGATTTGTGTGTTCAAGTCCTAGGAGTTTCAAGAGGAAAGAATTTGTTTGAGAAATTGTCTTCAACTTCCCACAAACTATTATTTAACCTGCTTCTTAGCAGTGATGTTTCTGCTTACACAGATGGAATAGCTTTGCTCAGGCTGGTGGAGTCTGTGCAGACCAGTAGCAGTCAGTAGAAATGGAAGATCCTGAACATATTCCAGAAGCTGTCTAAAACAATGTGGGTGCAGATGTCACAGGCATTACTGATATTACCAAGATCTTTTTGATAGACATAAATTAGAAATTAATATATATAGCCAGGAAGAGGTGATAAAGATGGAGTCTATTAGAGGAATATAGTTATGGAACTTGTCTCCAACTGGATTCAGCTGAACTCAACAAGGCTTTAACAGTGTTCAGTACACTTATATGTGGGACTAAATTATAAGAGAAAACAAGGAACAGGACTGAATACTTCTCAAGCTAGATTTCTGATCTGATTCATCTACATTGTATACTGTCCCTTACATTCAATTTTATCAGGCTGGCCGTGTTATGCTGTACTTATTAAAAACTAGAGCTACCTCAGTAATTATCAACATATGATATATTTGGTGATTGTTGAGGAACAGTGTCAAAAGTGTATGAAATCATGAATCAGATTAACTTTACTGAGTTCTCTAAGAGGTATTCCAGACTAAAGAGGAGGAGGGAAGGCAAGGCAAGGTGAGGCTTTAACTAGGAACTCTCATCAGTAATGAGTAAACATTCCATAGGTTTTGTTGCTTCTATTTCAGAAATGTCTTCAAATTTGTGTGCACTTTCATTGTTATTATTATAACTAAAACATTACCTTAAGATTTTAGATTTCATCGATATTGATCTCATAAAATGCTGAGCATGTCTATAACATTAATGGAACTTGAGACTATTCAGCAGCTCACAAGTTCAGGCCCAAAATGGTTGCGTTTGGTTATATAAAATGCATCAACCTCCTAACCTCATTTTACAAAAGTTTCACATTGTTACAGAATCAGCTTAAATGATTCTGTCTTAATGGAGCTCTTGAGTAGTGGTTACCAGAAGCTCTTTCACAGGTCAGCAAAACACTATTATGTTGATGGCTCCTGCTGACAGAGACTAGCAAGAAACAAGTCTTCCTAGAAGATAAAATGCATATTTCATTGGAGGAAGTAGAAATGTTATTCTGTGTTTCAACTTGCTCAGACCTACACTGCAACATTTAACCTGATGGTTACTCTGTTCCTTTCTCTATAAAAGCATGAAGTATTCACACAAAAAGCACTTGTTCTGTCATGAAAACGGAATGAATGTATGAATCCAAAAGAAGTTTTCTAAACTTGCTAGCATCATTATTTGCAGAATTCAGACAATCCCGTTTATAAGAAAAAAGTATAAGGTCAGCTGCATCAGTTTGCCAGCTGCTATTGGTATAAAAAGGACTTCCTATGTTATCTTGTTATAACTTATACATTCAAAAGATGTACAAACCTGTTATGATTTTTTTTATTAAAAAATCTGCTTCATCTAAAGTAAAATTTCTGCGGGAGCCTACCAGGTTTATGCGGCCAGTGGATCAGGGGAGGAGAATAAGCGGATGTCCCTAGTCTGTGAGCTCCGTGAGCATAAGGAGATTACTTGATGTACCTAATCTAAGAGACATACAAGTGCTGACAGAGGTGGGGACACATTCCTCCATGAGAATTTACAGGTCCACAAAGTAACTACTTCTGATCTCACAGGCACCTCAGGGTATAAACAGCTTCCAGCACCCTTCCAAAATGACCACCTGCATCTCAACATCCAAAGGCTGTGAAGACTATTTTGTTGCCTAAGCATTTGTTAATGTCCAAAGAAGACTGAGGCTGTTGACAGTGGCCTAGAGCAACTCAACCTTGCAGGCAGCAATTTAAATAAACCCAACTCATATAATGCAAAATGAAAGCAAAGGTGGGTAATGGATCGTCGTTGAGATTTACTCAGCTGGTCAGGACTAAACACCAGCCCCCAGCTTGCAAAGCACTGTTATGAACTCCAGACAGAGGTACCTCAGGGAAAAGGATCCTGCAGTCAGCTCTGTAGAAGCATTTAGGTACCAAATGTCATTTGAAGCTCACAGAAGTCAATAGTCAGTGAGATGTCTGGCCCAGAGGCAGGTGTCTGCATGTCTTGGAAGATTTAGCTTTCCAAGTTCATTCCAGTTTTTTTCCTCTGGGTGCTTTGAATCATCTGAGACAATCTTGGGTGTTTAAAAGATCTGTATCATAGTGTCAGAAATGGCCCAGGATTTACGGGGACTTGTAGTTTTCTGAGGTGGCAGTGGGAGGCCGGGGGTATATGCTGGGGCATTTCAAATGGACTCAGACTTCTACAGGTGAGCAAATGAGTTTACTTAAGAAAGAGTGCCCTTTCTTCAGTCTCTTCTCCACCATTAATAAAATACAATGAGTGTGTTTTGTTGTGTTAACAGCAACAACTGTATTTAAAATATCCTTTTCCTTTTCCTTTTCTTTTTTTCCTTTTTTCCTTTTCCTTTTTCTTTTGATTGTTTGTTGTTTTGTTTTGTGGTGTTGGATTTTTTTACCTCCTGGAGGTTTAAAAAGACAAAATGGATCTTTCTTATTCAACTCCTTCTGTTCAATGTCTGTTTGCAAACACCAGGTGTGACTCTTCTCTCTGGCCATGGGTTCTCTCACACCAGTGTACAAGCTCTACCTTAGTTGCTCATATTGTTGTCTTCATATATATATATAAAAGGAAATAAAATCTGGCCTCCTGTTTCTGGTCTTGTTTTCTTCTGTTACTTGGTCTCTTCTCCCTTAGTAGTAATCACTAAACAACAGTCACTCATATGTTCTTAAACTTTAGGTGACCAGAAAGCAGAGTAATAAAAGGGAACTTTTATAAAATGACTGCATTTAGGAACCTGCAGGGGAGAAGGAATTAACACTCTTATGCCACTGACCCATTTATATTAATGGTTGTGTGAAGGTAACATCAAAAATCAACAAAGG
Organism: Merops nubicus; assembly: GCF_000691845.1. Lineage (NCBI taxonomy): Eukaryota > Metazoa > Chordata > Aves > Coraciiformes > Meropidae > Merops > Merops nubicus. The sequence continues at coordinate 764 of NW_008608599.1, read as the reverse complement.
CTCAGGAAACAAAAAGGGGTAAAAAACCCAATTTGTTCCTCATTAAGGTGCTAGAAAAGTCCAAGATAAACTTGTTTAAAATTGATCTGATAAGCTGGGAAGCCCTGATTCACTGATGTGTTTTTCTCTGCTAATAGTGCTTTGCTAATATTTATCCATTGCTTTGAGTAACTATTAATCTCCTAAGTTGAGAAACTCTACAAATGCAATTTCTAGAGCATTTAACCTTTCATGTTTGCTGCCTCCAGAGTTTGGGTTGGCTTGGACACCAAGCGCTACATTTTACTTGGTTTCTGTGAGCTCTAAATTGCTAAAATAATAGCACAAACACTATTTAAAACTGGCTTTTCTTTTTTTTTTTTTTTTTTTCTTTGTACTCCACAAAAATACAATATTTTTCTAAAGTGTAATGAAGTTGAATTCACTTTTGGTTTCCCACTTGCTCGCATCTGTCCATTACTGAAGCCTCTTTAGTTGGCATGTGCTTGCAAGTGTCATTTTTTAACTCCATAATTTGACATCAGAAATGGCCACAGAGGTAACAGCTCAGCAGCATGAATGTCTTTCTAATGATCTCTTGGAGAAAAAAAGGGAAAAAAAAATCTCACTAGAAGCCTAATAATTCTAATATCTGCCAATAAATCTTGATTAAAAAAAAAAAAATAGAAAAAATTCCATAAACTTTGTGGTATGTGCAGCCACTCAAGTTTATCTTTTCACATGAGAGCTTTTGTTCCTTTTCTTTTTCTGCCTCTTTTCATTTC
>NW_008608598.1:0-8602 GCF_000691845.1 Merops nubicus | reverse complement strand
GACGGGAGTTTCGCACAGCCCTGCAGGGTCAGGAGAGAAAAGGATCTGGTTGGGTTGCTGTCGTGGTATTGATCTCTCCAGGCAGAAATTAATGGAGCTGCTTCTCTCTTTATTGCCTCAGGGCTGGCTATCCAGAGGGAAAAAAGTCTGTGATTCTCCTTGCAGTTACTTCTCCTAGCAATGCATATGCAGTATTTTTATTTTTGTCTTCCTTTCCTCTAATCTTCAGATGTACACGTTGAAAACATTTTGCCCACTAGGTATGGTATGGAAAGGCATCTTCAGTCCTTAATACTGGGCAAGATAATTTCTGATAATATAGGTGAGCAGTGAAAGAATAAAGCTTAAATTATCCTCCCCTCCCTCCAAGAAAGGGCACATGTTCGCAACAGTAGATAATGAAGGAAAATTATTTCAGTGTCTAGATATGTCTCTCACGTGGTCTGTCTTCCTCCAGGCTGGAGATGTGTATATCCCTTTCTCACGAAGACAGGTTAAAAAATTTTATCAAGTTTCAGTGGCTGTTTTCTAAATGGAATATAACTTTTCATATTTAAGTGCTATCTCTACAAGTGCATAGCAACCATCTGGGAATATACAAAGTGAGTGGCTTACAGATCCGCCATGGTTTGACAGATCAGCAGTTTTCTTGTCTTTATTTCAGCTTTTGTTTAAATGTTCTCCCCTGAAAATGGAATATGTAAAACTCCAGCCTTGCAAGCAGCCAGGGATCAATGAGGGCTGGCGTTGAGCACAGCAAATATATGGGCTAATGGCTCCACTTCTATCGAGCCCATTTCACACTCGGTGACAAGGGGCCCGGCCCTCCCCTCGCTGGCGCCCGAGGAGTAAATCTGTCCCTGTCCCTGTGCCCAGCGAGGCCGAGAGGACAGTGTGTGTGCACAGGGGCTGCTGAGCCGGCGCCTCCCTGGGACACACATCCAACAGAACCCAGTATTTGGGGATGAAGGGATGGGAGGCACACGGCGTGCCACAGAGGTGTATCCCCTTGGCCACGCTGCTGCAGAGGAGGAGGATTTAACCTGGCGCCTCACGCCAAGTCTCCAGCTGCTCTGAACCCCGAGGGGGTGGTGCCGCTTGGATTTGAGGGGTGGAGAGGCTCACACCCCCTCCTGCACGGGCAGGCCAGCCCGGCTTTGCCAGCAACACATCCACGCTGTGGAAAACTCCTTCCCATACGTTTTTCTGAGGTAGCATGAAGTCCTTGTTTATGAGTTTGTTCTCTTTTCCACTGCCTGCAAACTTACCAGAGCTGAAGGCTTGCCTGTCTAAACCCACCCGGCACCCTGCACACTGAAATTCTGGAAACTGCTCTTTGTTAATGGCATAAATCAAACCCTGACCTTTATTTCCTCACCCTCAGAGGCACATACATGCTTCTAATATTTTCCTGGCCATCCCCAGCCTTTCTCAGCCTCTCAATGGCAAGGACAGGAAGGCCTTAGCACCCCTCATTACACAGGGGCATCATTAGTGCCTCCCCTGGGCATGCGACTTGGGCTCTTAGTTGTGTGGCACCAAGGGCATTATGGAGCTTTGGTTTAGTGAGAAGGATGGTCTGGCATGGTATGGGCACCAGCAGAAAGAGGCTTTTTGGGGCTGTCCAAGTGCAGTCACACACAACCATGTCTTTATAGTTGTATTCTGTGAGAGTTTGGTTTCTCTACAGTTTTCAACAGCCCCTCTCCCAGCTGATCAAATCAGAACTGATGCTTCAGGGTGCTCATGTGCCTGAATGTAGGGGGTTTTTTCTTTTTTTTTTTTTTTTCCAATTGAATAGGGAACTATGACGTGTGTGTGTAAGGAAGGACAGGTTCTCAGGAAGGCAAATTTCCACTAAGCTCCTCTTGGACAAATAGCAACATCTCTTCTTTTAAGTAACTTTAATTCAGTTCTCTTTTTGCCACCCTTTTGAGAAAATATTTAATTGCTACTAAAGGAGCATGCATGATATTGAGCAGGTACTTGAGTGCTTAGAATAAAAGCTGTCAAAATATCACTGATACATTGATAGCTAACTAAAAACTTTGATCTGCAGCATTTTTTCATTATGATCTTGTTTTTTCTCTAATGATTAAATGCACCCAAGAGAGATGGAGAGTACAAAATAAGCTATGATTACACAAGCACTTTGTGTAGATTATTAACAAGGAAAGGCTGTCTCTCCTTGACAATATGGTCAAATGTATGTTCGAAATACATAGGAACATTTGCTCATTTTTTGCCTTCCTAGCTATTCTTATGCAGATGTCAGAGTATATTTTTTTCAGCAAAGCTGATCATGGATTCTGACCAAATCCCCGGAATTCTGAGCACCCCTGACAGCTAACCTTAGCCAACACTGAGCTCTTCAAAGACAAGTCACCTTGTTTATCAAGGCTATCTGCATGTCTGTGTGTGCAAGTTGAGGGTGCTGGGCTTGCAATTTCTCCACTCGTCAAGAGGCATCTGTCACGGTGAGCTGAGTAATGTTTTCATTTCCAACCTGCAATTACTGTGTGCCAGTTAAGATCTGGGCATGGGAACACACAGCCTGAGTCACTTGGTGTGTAGAGGGGATTATGTGAAACCAGCAGGCTAATAGCAAAGATGCAGGGGATTAGGAAAGCCTGCCTCCCAGCTTTATGCACTAGAATGGGAAATTACATGCTTTCTGACTGCAAAAATTTTGAATGGCAAGTGGGTTTCACTGGGAGGTATTGAGGAAAGCTTCCTGTCACTCACATGCCCCCATTCTCCAGCATTCACCATGGCTGGGGATTTCCAGAGGAGCAGGCGCCAAGATCCCCTCAGACAGCTGAACCTCAGCTCTCTGCAGGGGCTGCTCATCCAGCTCCTCAGCAGCCAGAGTGCAGCTGGCAGGAGCTGGCAGAGCCCCCTCCGTTTTGGTGGCACCACGTCACCTGCTGCATGCTGAAATGCTGGCCTGGCTGGGTCACTCAGGCTGCTCCCTGTTATGCAGGATCATCCATGAGAAACAGCCCAGAGCTTCCCCATCTCCTTCTCTTTCAGACACAGAGAAGTTTTCTGGAGCTAGGTTTTTGTGTTGGGGGACATCACCAAAGCAGTTCAGTTTATGACAAGAGAAATTTTATCAGGAAGAACCTGCAGCATTAACGCCAAACATTTGTGGATTTGCCCCACAATATCAAATTAGAATTTTTTTTCTTAGCTTTCCTGCAGGCGTTCCAGGACTTCCAATAGGCTTTAGGCTTGTTGATCAGGCCTAGCTGTACCCTGGGCCACTTTATAATTAGTCAATTTTGTTTGTTTGTCTTTTATTTGAGCTTCTCAAAACTATGTGTAGACATTTGCTAATAAAGCTTCAGAACAGGTGCAGAACTACATAAAAAAAAAAAAAAGAAATAATCCAGCCCTACTTTCCAGAAAAGATTAAAACCAGTACTTTTTTTTTACCTGCATGGCTATTTAAAGCCTGATCTCAGGCCTTTTAGAGATCAATGATTGGCCTGATCAGCACCTGGCTGTTACAAAACCCAGCAGGAGTCAACCTCCCCTGGTTTACAGAGCTGTGAAAAGCTTGAGAGGTGGAATGGGATCTGGCCTGGCATCCTCCTTTCAAGGCAGACTGGTAGGGCACCTCTATTTTTATGCTGTCGGTGATTAGAGTCATGTACTCTCGGGGGTATTCTTGCTGGGGTATCATCCTGCCTTTTTTTATTTACCATGGATTTTAGTGTCTGAAACAGGAGTCAAAGCACTCGGTGTGAGCGGGTGGTGACCAAGTAGGTCCAGATAAGCAGCAGTAAGTGCTGGTTGTATTGTGCCATGGCTTCCTACAAGCCTATAGATGGTTTCTCAGTCTCTTACCAGTTGCCCAGGACTAGATTTCAAGAATAAAGAACAGGGTTATAGCAGGGCTTAACCTGTTGGGTTTTTTTTGTTTGTTTGTTTTGGTTTTTTTTCCTGGGATCCCAAGGAGGGCATGATCCTCTGCTAGCAGGGGCGTTCAGGAAAACATGTATGCTCTAGTCCTTCATGCAAATCTAAAGTCTGAAACCCTTGAGAAATTCCTGCTTTCTGGTCCTGGTACTTTTTGCCTTCCTTGTGGCTCTCTGACACTGAAATACAGCCCTTGTGTGGGGATGAAGCCTGCTCACAGTCCTGTCTCTATCATGCTGCCTTTGCTCTTATGGTGCTGTTACAGAGAGCAGGTACCTTGGGCATGAGAGTATCTCTTGGTGTTTGTGTGTTCTGCCCGTGGCAGGGGGACGCAGGGTTGCTGGGGCATCTGTCGCGACACTCTTGTGCCCACGGTCCTGTGCTGATGTCGCTGTGGCAGGGCTGGGGTGTGCCCAGCTCCCCCTGCCCACAATGCAGAGAGGATGTCTGCTCTGGGCTCATCCTGCTTTTGCCCAGCTGGGGTGTGTGCCCCTGCCCGCCTCGAGATGCTGCTGCCCTCCGCTCCGGGCTGGGGATGCAGGAGCCCCTCAGAGAGAGAGCTGGGTGGGTGCTGCTGGGTGCTTGCCTGACCTGCTGCTCTGGTAGGATGAGGTGCAGGAGATCTGTATTGCTCCATCCTCCCCAGAGAAAGAGACCTGCTGCCAGTGCAGAGCGCCTCTCTTTGTCGTTAATTATCCTCCCCCTTAAGGAAGTGGGAGGATATCTGAATGTGTTCTGGACATTGCCCAATTATAGGTAAAATATGCTGTTCAGAGCCTGCCCCTCACAAATAAGACCAGATCCTCAGCTGCTATAGGCACCCTTTTAAAATTACACATGTGGAAATGGTGCCCTAAACTCCATCCGTTTTCCTTCACTTATGTCTAGAAACCCAGAATTATAATCAGCACTAAATTGTAGCTGGGATTGTATTACATGATTGCTTAGATTCCTGTTGCTGCTTTTGAATTTTCACTTTCTACTTGCTTTTTACAGGATGTGATATGTAGTGCTCAAATACATTCCTGTAGCTACAAGGTGAATATCTCCTTCTTTAATATAGTTTAATGGGACTTTCTTTCCTTTTCTAATCCCATGGAAATAGGTGTTGTAGTGGATAAGATCACACATGAACATCACCATAATTTTCCACTGTGTCAAAGATGTGATCTCATCTGAGCTTGACAGTATTGCTAATTTGAGAAAAGGGCACAAGCATTGAAGCTGAGCTATGCAACCTTTAGAAATCCTTCGGTTTGTACGGAAGGTATCTGGAATGCAAATTGTTGGGCATTATGCTCTGAAACGTTCCAATAACTTTTGAACTGCAAAATTATGTGACTGTCAGAATTCTCCTCCTCCCTGTGCTCTTCTGTATCAGACTACAAATCTGAAACACTGCTTGCAAGGGAAAGATGAGTGCTATTAGCATTCAAAAGGATTTCCTTTTCCATGTAGAAAATGGAAGACCTAATTTCTGGAAGTAATTTTAGTGGTAAGCTACCTATTCATGATGGGTCCTGCACTTGGCCTGTATGAAGTAGATGTACAAATATTCTTTTAACCAAAGGCTAAATCTTAGCCCTGGCTCTGAGATGGTGCACAGGGAATAGGTCCATGTGACCTTCAACAGAGGAATTACTTCTCTAGACTTTTGGTTCCCATGGGGGTAACTAATTTCTAATGACTAAAGCAACTGAGTGGTGGAGCTGTACCAAGCAACCCCTGATACAGCGTCTCCACCTGGGCACCCAAAAGTCAAGGGATCTGAAATTGCACCTCTTTTTATACAGCATAGACCAGAAAATAATTTATTTAGAAGCTTGGCCCTAGTGGATAAATTCCTGCTAGACTCTGGTAGTTGCTGGCAGCTCTTGGAACTCTGCAGCTCTGGCCTGTGCTCTGGTCCAACTTCTCCGTGGTACAGTGTGGTCCTCCAGTGACCTCTAAGACATCTCTTCTAGTTTCCATTCTAGACAAAGGAGGCTTCAGTCCTTCCCTGAAAAGTTTCAACATCACCCTTAGCTTTGTTGGAAAATCAGGAAGGCCAGAGAGAAATGCTTTTGCAAATCTTAGCCCATGTTTTTATAATTCATCAGAACCTGCTGTTTATTCCACCCTACTGACATATAAATCTGACCAGGTATAACATAAAAGCTCATATTTGCCAACTGTTCACCATTGCACAGGCATGTTCTGTGCTCCTGCTTCCAATAGCTTGGGAAATGTTAATATTACAATTATTTTATGGTGGGTTTTGTTGGGATGGGCTTTAAATGCTCACAGGTTTACCAAGTATAACAGCTCCCTTTAAATCCTCTGTGATAAAAAAAAAAGGGTATAGTCTGTGTATTTTCTTTAAAGAACATTGCAGTTAGTGTTTGCCCTTGGTTTTCAGGTAGCTGCCCTTGGCCATAGCACAAGAGAGTGGCATAGCAGCAGGCTGCTCCTTCCCAAATTCCAAGAGGTTTGGGGTGCTGCTTGTTGTGCCCTCCAGCAGCGCTGTCCCCACTCCCACCACAGCTGCCCTGTCATGTGGGTGGATGGCTGGGAGCTGTTTGACCTTGAGCTCTGTAGGGCCCCACGTGGTCCCTGCCTGGGCAAGTGTGGTCAGTGCACCCCTCCTGGGCAATAAACCAGCATTTGCAGGAGGCCCTAAAGGACTTGGGATCCTGAACCCTACTGAGCTGTTATATGGGGGAATTGCAGCACTGATGAAATTGTTGGCAGAAGTTTTCCTGGACTCCATACAGCCTCAGTCTTTGCTCCACAGGAGGCAGGTGCCTCACCATGGCCATGGACCCTTTGCCTTCCAGTTCTGCCCAAAGCGGGTGAGAAGACTTCTTCTGTCTCTCTCCAAACAGTGCAGAAAGGCTGTATGGAAATATTGATAGTTTATGGATGTGGCTAAACGTGATTGAAATGATGCTTGTAAATGCAGGTAGAACTTGTCAGTGGCTCTTTGAAAGTGAGTAATACCCTTTTAATTGTTATCCTTACTGCTATAGATCACAATAAGGCTATGTTGGTGGAGCCATCAAGCATGGTAAATGCTGTAAGTACAATATGTTAGTACTAATTATAGAGTAATTTAGCAACAATGTATGTGAAGAGGGCAATTTTGCATGCCAATTCACCACAGTGAATTTAATTGTATGGAAGAAAGGGAAGATAAAATACTTTCAATGAAGAGCCACAGGATAGATACTGGGTTGCTTTTCCAGTGCTGGTGGCACTCCTGACTCCTTTTGAAAGGGTCACTGCCACCTCACCTGACTGAGCATCCCCCTGCTATGTACGTCTTTACAGGGCACAGGAGATTTCAGGCTGATTGCTGGACAACAGCGCTGACCCTTCTCTGTCAGAACAAAAATATGTCATTTTTCATCAAGGGAAGTAAGCTGAGAGTTGTAGTGATATGAAATGTTAATGGAGAACATGCACAGGAATTACACCTACAGAGTTGTAACCAGTGAATCACAGAATTCACTCCTGATTTCACAGCACATGGTGTTAAAAGTGTTTTTTGCAGGATCTCAGTGGTTTAGATTGTATTTTTTTTTATTTTTCCCTGGGAAAATGGGATGCTCTTTTTACTTATAACTCAGTTAAAAGCTCTACTTGAGTTTTTACAATATATTTGTATATGTTTTGCACAGGCAGAACAGTTAAAAACAGCACTTAGATTGTCATAATTGCACTGTGATGTAGACATGCCCTTCTGATTAATAAAGTGGTTTCTTTCTCTGGGGATTATTGCTTTGAGCTTTGTCAGTCTGCAGTGCCAGATATACCTGGGCTTCATTTGGGAGGTTTCTAAGAGCCATTTAATAATAATAACAAAAAAAGTTTGTTTTAATTTTAAAAGATAGATCTTATTTCTGGGAAGACCTCTGATGGCTGGAAGAAGGGGCCACAAATTGAAAAGCAAAGTGCCTGAATTTAAGGAACTGCACAACAATTTTCTGCATCTTTCAATTTATAGAGCTTATTTAATGGTAGCTTTCTGTTTCATACCCAGCTCTGCTCAAGATAAAATCTGTTTAGTGGCACAAAAGAACAAATCTGCCTTCACTTGAAGCTGTCACTCAATGCCAGGATCCTCATGTTATTTCAGTGCATGTATGTATCTGTATACATATCATAGAATATCTTGAGTTGAGAGGAACCCAGCTCAGGTTGGGTTGGGAGGATCGAGTCCCTTTCATCCTTCCCGGGAGGCTCTCAGCCCTGCCGTCGCCAATGCAAGCGCCATCCAATGCAAGCGCCATACAGCCCAACCCCTCCCCCCAGCCGGTGCCCCCTGCCTGTCCCTCCTGGAGAGCCTGTAACCATCCCTCAGCACCAGTCACAGGACTCATCCCACCAGGTTTGCTTATGCCAGTGCTGTAGCTCTGGGACTGTGCCAAAGCTTCTCGTTTGTTCTTCATAGAAGGGTTTGCTTTGGAAGGGACCTTTCAAAGTCCCCTAGGGCAACCATCCCTGCCTTTATCAGGGACATCTTCAGCTAGTTGCTGATCTAGTCCAGCCCAACCCTGAATGTTTCCAGGGATGTGGCACCTACCACCTCTCTGGACCAGCTGTTCCTGTCTCCCGCGACACTGTGTTTCACATACAGCCCTATTTCGGGTGTGCTGGCGCGCCCTGGGGCCGGCCGGAGGGCCGCGGAACGCCGGCG
>NW_008608597.1:0-5003 GCF_000691845.1 Merops nubicus | reverse complement strand
CGAGGTCACAGCCCTCGCGTGGCATGCCTGCTATGGGAAACCACCCGTGGCCCTGGATCCACTGTGGAGCAGATGGCACAACCAACAGCACCGGGATTTCTATTTCACATCGTCTTTTGCCCTGCCCGCTCCCCCGGGTAACCTTTTCCTCCCATGGGGCAGACCTTCGCTTGGAAAAAGCAACCAGGAATGCTGGATGGAGTTCAGAGCAGCAGGCGGTGTTCTGCTCTGAACATCACCAAGGACAATACACAAGACCCCAGAGGATTATTCTTTTTCTTTTTAAAGATTCAGGCTATTTTTGTGTGATTTCGTGCCCTTTTTAAAAGAGTTTATGAGAATACTTTTTTTTCTTTTTCTAGACCAAAGGAAGAGTAATGCTGCTTTGGCAGAGAGTTGCCTACAGAACTGGCAGTAAGAATTTGAAGGATAGGCTACTGCAGGTACACCTTCTTCAGGGCCTGTACCATCTAGGGGACAAAAAAGAAAAAATGAGGAAAAAAATTCAAGCCCTGAACATGCTTTACAGACTTCTCATGCACCAGAAAGCTAAGGGGTTTCTGTGGAGTTTTGGGACAGAAACTACTGCCTGCTGACTCTGCAGGGCTGTGTCTCACTCGCTGCAGGCGGCGGCTGTGTGGCAGCCCCATGCCCCCATCGCAGGGGACGATGCCCCAGCCCAGCAGTGCCACCCTGTACAGGGCTGTGTGAGGAGAAAGGATCCTGCGCAGCCCGGGCAGGAATCCAGCACCTCCTCAGCAGAGCTGGCACCTGCTGGGCCACAGCCCACATTCTGCTTGAAAATGCCACCATCCAGCTTTGATATGGAATGCTCAAGGAACCCTACCACTTGCAGGCTCCCAGAAAAACAAGGTTCAACATCCAAAGTGCTTGGCTGTATCAAAGCACCCACCGTGCACGTGCTGGGTATTGGGAAACAAGTGTTTGCCCTGTGTGACAACCACCATCAGCTCTCGGCTGCCACAGGTCTCATCACAACAGTTTTACAAGGTTATTTTACACCCGACTGGTGGAATTCATTCTTGCTCACGCATTAAAATCATTAGAAAGTCATCTAACCACCATCCGCCCAGTACAGCACCAATATGGCCACTCCTTCATGGCCCTGTGCTTAGCACCAAGAGATAGCATGACCATGCTGCCAGGGGTGGGATGACACTGGGTTCCCAGCACAGCTATACTTCCATCAGGCAGGCTGCTGGGACCTCTGGTGCATCCTCTGTCTCAGGAGAGGTGGGAAAGCCCCAGGCTGGCAAGGGCATAAAGTAGCCATATCCAGCTGGAGGGTCCAACCTATGTACCAGGAGGTCAGGTGCTGAGTGAGCTTTTGCTGGCAGCTCCTGGAGAGATAAGAGTTAACACTTACTCCTCATCAGAGCCACATGGTTCTTTCTACCTGTATTTTAGGAGTCTCCAGTAGGTTCATCATGAAGCTTCACAATCAATGCTTAGAAATTAATTACAACAGTCTGAGACTATTCTAAGGACACTAAGAGCTACAGGGAAGAAGCCAACCAGCCTATTAGCTCAGCGCACAACAGACAGTGTTTTCTCTCTAATGCTTTGATGAAACCAAGAGCTTTTGCACTTCTACTATTATGCATTGCAAATTAAAAGCTCCAGCAAGAGCTCCTGGCTTCGGTGTCAGGCTGCAGAGCAGGCTTCCCTCAGCAAAGTTCCAGATACCATGCCTGGTTCTCCCTGAGGCACAGCACAGCACAAACAGCTTTCCCAAGTCTGAACCCAGCCATTGCTCCCCACAGATCCTGCTGGGTATAAATCACATTTTATGAAAAAAAAAAAAAAGAAAAAAAAAAGAAGAAAAAAGAAAAAAAGAGACGGTATCCAAAAGCTGTAAGCAGGGTGTGGGGTTCCTGCTGTTACTCACCATGTGCTGAGCTGTTCAGAAACAAACAAACGAGCAGGTTGGGTCAAACACAGGAACTCCCTCAAGTGAACTGTTGTCACAGGTCATAATCATGAAAGGGATTACATCTAGAGAGCACAAACTTTCTGCAGTGCCTACAGTGGCTCTCTGCAGACAGGCTTTTCTAACACCCTGCACGGTGGTGTCTCTTGCTACCTGACACCACGGATTTCACTCGCCCAGATAGCTGGCATGGTCCCCTACTGAATTAAGCCAGCTGTTTTAATAGGTTTAATTGTTATCTAACAGAAACGTGTTATGCACGTCAGCTCTGACACAAAATGGGTCAACATCCAGAAACCATGAGGTTGCCAACTAGCAAGTATCTGTTACAGGCTGTAGTGCTAGAAATTTACCACAGGCTGGGCAGAAACAAATGGCCGGTTTGAAAGGAGACCTATTGGACAAGGAAAGCCAAGTCCTCTCATCCTCATCTCATTTGAATAAAACAAATAGACCAAGCCCAAGCAGAGAAAAAAAAACAATGGAACCATCTTGTTAGTTCAGCAGAGCTGATCTTTAGATTTCCTACATTTGACTTCAAGTAAATCAGGATATTATTTTTAACCCTGATCTCATTTAAGAACTTCAACTTGTGACTGGATAATTGTTAAAAGTGTGAAGGTAACGTTTTTAAGTGCTCCCCAAGCCATCAGTACTTATGAAGGAATTACACGGACTCTTTTTAAACATGAAAGTAAGTGATTTCCCAGCTGTGCCTGCTCTCATTGCAAGGACAACCCAGCTCGTCTAGTACAGAAGGCAGCCAGAGAAACAGAAGTGAAACCCCAAAGTTTGGTTTCATTATCCAAACTGAATGAACACAAGAAGTGAAATTATATGAATAAATGCCATGAACTTGATCTGTTTTGTCTCCGGTGGCTCTCTGGGTTTTTTTTTGCTGTCCAATTAGTAAGTCATTTGTAATAGCGCTCCACTGTCCTCGCCAGGCTTGGGTACTACCCTGCAGGTCAGACTCATTCTGCATCCCCTCACGACAGTAGCTTGCATTGGCAGGAAAGGACACAGCACCAGCACCAATTCCTTCCACGAGATGTGCCAGACCAGATTTTTTGCATACCACAGCAAAGCAGCTCACAAACTGCCATACAACACCATTCTGCAACTGACATTTTTTGAGCTCTAACAACATCTCATTTTTTCCAAGTGAAAAAGAAACCCACTGGCTAGTCCCACCCTCTTCAGAAGCCTGATGAATAGACTGCTTTTTCCTTTAGTGAGAAGGCAGCTGGGCTCCCGCAACAGCACTGCAGCCTTTGCCTGTTGTTACAACGGATGCCCCTTCAGAAGGGAACTGTGCAGGGAGCAGGTGCAGCACCAGCAGATAACATTAGTGGCTCCAGTAAGACCACTGTGAACACCAGTGTAAGCTGGGAACACCGCCTTCTCCACCAGTCAGCCCTGCCAAGGTCCCTAGACACGGCAGAGCAGGAAAGACTCAGAACCAGTACGAGCAGCCAGGAGAGGGACGCAGCTCAGCCAGCACCTTTGCTTCTCTCCTCTCCCCTCCAACTCCAGACCCTGCCCAGCACTCGGGCACCTTAAGGCGACCCATGACTGACGGCTTCTGCAGGCCTTGGCACAGGGGCCCCAGCAGAAACTACAGCGATTACTGTGTGCTAATCGTTAGACAGGATGAGGCCTGTTGCATCTGCCGCCTGCCTGGGAGGTACACCAACACTGAATACCCTAAAGCTTAGACACAGCCTTGTACTTAAACACCACCTACTCCCCTTCTGCATATAAATAAAGGAACAGCAGCATCTTACTTCTGTTTTCTGAGGCAGAAAAGAGGATGAGCGGCAGTTTTCAACTAAAATACAGGACTTCATTGAGACAAACTCTAAGGCTGAAACTGAAGAGAAAAAAAAATATCAGACGAGTCATGCAAATGTGAGTGCAGACTGCCCTGGAATCAATGGGCCTTCAGTGGTTTAAGCCCTGGCCTTGAATCAAACATCACCACAGCCCCCTTGGCAGCAGAGAGCAGCTCGAGGAGTACGGGTCCAGCTGGGACAGGCAGGTTGCCCCCTGTGCCAGGCTCTGGCAGCCTGGCTGCACCCACTGCTCTCCGGGTGGCTGAGCAGAGCACCCTGGGGTGTGGGCTCCCAGCAGAGATCAGAGCAGCCTGGCTCCAGGCAGCAGGAAGCTCCAGGCAGCACTGCTTCTGCACTGCTGAGCTGCACTGCAGTCTCCTGACTCAGCCTTCCAGCTTTCCTAGAGCACCCTCAGTTCTTCTAGCTCTTGGGAAGCATAGCACCAGCTCCTCCAAGGCCAAAGAACAGTGGCAGATGCTCTCCAAGCTGCACCTTGTAAAAAGTCAGGTTTACACCAAAGGCTGATAAGACATTATTCTAGGACATTTCCAGACCATTTTCTTCTCTTTTCCAGGACACGCTGTAAAACCCAGCATAACACCCTCTCTGCTATTGCTTTTGTGTGGCCTGACAGATCAGGTTGCGCTGGAAATCAAGATACTGATGTTTTCATCTTTGTTCTGCTTGGTATTGGAGAGACATTGAGACCCACAACAGGACACTTCCATGCAACATTTGACCTCTGTTCAGAGCATTCTTTGCCAGCATTTACCATGCTTTTCCCACTATGCATCCCACATTTTGAAAATTATCTTCGCTTCCCAGCACCAGCTACTCTAGCTGTAGCCAGCTAGAAACCGGTAGTTTCAGGTACCACAGCCTCCTGGCCACTCAGGACTGGAGGCAGATGCCCAGAAGCATCCAGCTGCTGCAGAAGCAGACACCATCCCTGTGGGAACTCGAGAGAGGAACCGAGCGTGACAGTCCCACGCCACAGGCTGTTAATCCGTTTGCCAAGAGGAGCCAGGCTGGAGTTTAGAGAACTGGAAGTCGGGGAACAAGCAGCCGTTTGTTCAGAGCAGGCAGCGTGAGGGGGAGGACCACCAGCTCCTTCCCGCCTCTGTGAGACTTGCCATCCCTCAGTGTCCCCTTTTGTCCTTCTCCCCACATCTGCGGCCCTGTCTGGCGCAGGGCCGCGGCCCCCACCGCACGCCGCT
>NW_008608596.1:426-997 GCF_000691845.1 Merops nubicus | reverse complement strand
ACCCGACGCCCACACCCACAGGACGGGAGCAAGAGGAGCCTTCTTTTACTCTAAAAAAAAAAATAACGAAAAAAAAGTCAATTTTATTCAACTCAAACGAAACACGCGCCCCTGGCCACCCCTCTCACCGGGGGGACCTGGCTCCACACTGAAGTATTCGGGGTATTCCCCCTCCCCACGGTGCCCCCAGCCCAGCAGGGACGGTGCCTCTGCCAAGGCCTCCTCTGGTGCCCCTCAGCGACCCTGAGGGAAGGCAGAGTCATCACCCTGGGGCCAGCCCCAGACACCCCCAGAGGGTCACGGACAGCCCCTCAGCTGCCTCCCTCCCTGCTGTCCCAATGTGTCCTTTGCTGGCTGCCCCTCTGAGAAGGGGCTTTGGGGGACTCAATTTGGACCAGTCCAGCACCAGAGGGATGGAGGCAGGATGGCACAGGGTGCAGGGTACGGGGGTTCAGGGCTGGTTCCCCAGCACCTTCAGCATCAGCGGTGCTTGCACTACGGGCACACATCACCTGCAAAGAGAGCCAAGAGCTGAAATCTCATTCTCCCAAAAAAATCACCCTATGTCTGC
>NW_008608596.1:0-334 GCF_000691845.1 Merops nubicus | reverse complement strand
AAAACCAGCCGCTGGAAAGCGGGGAGAGCCAGCCCAGCAGAGGTAGCTGTGAGGCAGAGACCAGGCAAAACCAGGTAGGGGGGTGCCAATGAGATCATCGGTGTAAGGAAAAAACAAACCCCAAACTGAGAGAAGCAGCATTGCTGATGAGGCTGCTGGGCGTGACGTGCTCCCCAGCCCACCCACCACCATGCAGGAGGCACGTCCAGCACGGGGCTCCACCCTGCGCCGTGGAGCTCCCCAGGCTCAGCTGTGGCGTGCGCCCTGGGCGGCAGCACCCCAACCAACCCACCCAGGGTGGGTGCTCCTGCTGCCCTCCCGCCGGTGCCTGGGC
>NW_008608595.1:0-3294 GCF_000691845.1 Merops nubicus | reverse complement strand
ACATCCTGCTTGGACCAAGACTGTGGCCAGCAGTAGGTGAAGTCAACCGTAGTTTTATCACACCGAGCCCTGACCAGCATGGGGATCTCTACCTCTCTGGTGCCCTGTCCCAGAGCTGTCACACATTCCTGAGGAAGGAGTTACCTCCTGTCCATCATCAAGCCAGTACAAGTGCCTGGGCAAGCAGGTTTGGGCACCATCCAATGTCCCTCAAAGTTACACGTGTTTCCTGCAAGTGCTGAGTCCATGAGTCTCCAAAGAAACCTCCTGGAAGCTGCTCTGTAACCCTGTGTCAGCCAGCAGTGATGGCAGAGAAGGTGGGAGGGTTTAGTGTTGCCCCTGGTAAGAGCAGCAACATCCAGGAAGCCAGTAGTAACCTTGCTGTTCCCCTGGGCACAGCAGGCACCTTGCGCACGGCTGACCAGAGAGGGATCAGTGACTCACGGGACTAAGCGAGGCTGACAGCTGACCAGGCAAAATCCTGCTGGCAGTTTGACAGACCTGCGTGTATCTGGTTAGCCCCGTAAGCCTCAGAGAGCTTCAGGGACACCGGGTGACACTCAAGTGGTTTTCAAGTGCAATAAATAACTCCTGCCAGTAGTCCTTAATGCTGCTATTTAATGTTCTGTTTACTTTGTCTCATGAAAGGAAGTGAATCTACGTTCTTCTCATTGGTTAAAGCTACTTCCCAACACACGCACGCACCACTTCCACTTCCCTCAGCCCTCCTGGTCTGCTGATTTCAGCAGCCTCCAGTGCTGCTTGGTGGGACGCCAAAGTGCTGGTCTGTGAGTGAGCTGGGCTCTCATCCAACATGTTTGGATGCTCTTTCGCTGTTCACTCAATGACTGCTCACAGGTAGTCCTCCAGATGAATATGCCATCTGTGGTCTTTGAAGGAGCATACCGTGTCCCATCCTCTGACCTCCAATAACACTGCTGTTTCTTAGACTCAAGACTGACACTCTTCTGTGAGATCAGGCACTGCATGTGGCCGTTTGTTGTGGTTTGTGTTGAGGTTTGTACCAGCTGGACCTCACCAGAGTGATTCTTTTTCATCTGATCCAATGAACTATAGCTGTTCAGTACTAAGCATGAGCAAGCGCACGAGCTTTTTTATGACTGGCTGTGGTGAAAACCAGTAGGGCATGGTCTTGGTTTGTGATGCCATGCTGAGTGAGCAGAAACAGGAAGAAAACGCCCAGGAAGTATGGTTGTTGCCATCAGTGGCAGAGTCTGAACTTAGGCTTAAAGACTGACCATGGTCAGTGATCTCCAGGAGCAATCCCAAATCTGGGCAAATCTGTCTTGCTCTAGAACAAAGGAGTTTCCTTTTGCTGTCAGTACAAGGAGCTGACTTCAGGTCTCAGTGTCTCTTTGCCCTTCACAAGTGGCTTCCACTAACCATCTGAGAGCTCCTTTGGAAAATGGGCATCGTTTTTGCCACGCAGAAGCTCAAAGAGGAGTTATCTTGCAATCAAGGTGCATGACCACAGATAGTTGCAGAAAAGATTCTGTTCATTTACACATTTCTCAGTTCTTTCTGACACCTTCTGCGGGTCAGCCTGCTAATCACCTTCTGCTTTCGTTAAGCCTGATGTTGTGAGCATCACGATGACAGTGCTGGTGTCCATGACACTTATGCCATCGCTGCTGATATTTTCAGTCAACATTCAACTAAGTACCAGCTTGTAAATTGCCCCTTCAATGAGCAAACCCAGCTTTCAAATTCTCTAGGCTCTTCAGACACCTTTTATGGATCACTTAACAAAAGGCAACCCAGCAACGTGACTGTCATACATTCTTCAGAACTCACAGGACTGTCCAGAGTTTCTGTCTTTCACTGCTGTCAGCAAATACCTGGACTTGTGCTAAGAAAACTTGTCTTTCCTTTCCTTTAGCTTTGAACTGGGCACTTGTAGTTGCTTGTGGTGCATTGAGCGTCAGGCCTTGATTGTGACTCAGGGTAGAGCCAATTTGATTTCCTGTGACACTACTATGTATTTCATGTCTTAAATTTAGCTAGCAATAGCAAAAGAAGTTACAGCAGTGTTCAGTACAAACATCAGAGGGTTAGGAAGTGTCTAACACACGTCCTCACAGGCCTACTGTAGCACCGTACCGTGAATGCCTGCTATGTTTTGTGTGGGTGATACAAAAATATTGCCATTTTTTCCATACAGTCACTGTCTTGCCCACACTGAACATGGCTCTGGAAGTAGAGCAGAGCTTGGTGATGAAAGAAGCTTCTGTTGCAGCCAGGGTTCATTTGCATTCTGCACACATGCAAGCGTGCAATCACGTGTGTATGAGTAAACATAGGTATATAAATCTAAGAACAGAGCAGCACACCTACAGAGATTTAAAACATTCTATTGAACCTGGGAATGAGGAAATAGAAATACAGGCCTTAAAGAAAAACGATGCATGCATGCATGTCCCAAGGCAAGGTCTGGCTGCCCACATTGCATGTCAGCCCTCTCCAGTTTTTCACCATTCTCCACCCCAGCCCAACCTGTGAAGAGATCTTAGAGATCTCACTTTTCCAGTAATGTACAAATCAACTTCTCTCTTCTTGGCTTCATTGTGGTCTTAATGTTCTTTTTCTGATGAAGCTAATTTTCGTTTTTTTTCTCCCTACAAAAAACTGCTATGTGACTATGCTGTTTTGCTGCACATGAATACATCTTTCCATCAACCATGCCTAATAACTTGTAAGTCTGATTTTAAACAAACTTGGCAGTTAGAAGAGATCGTAAACATCCAAAATACTTGCTGAAACAAGCCATTGGGATAGAACAGAGTGAAAGTTCACCGGTAATGTGGCAAGACTTTTATAGCTAGGCATAAAAATATGAGGGTGAAGAGGGAGTTTATATGCCACATACTCTTAGAAGAAAAGCAAAGATTTCAAGGAACATGGCAGAATCCAGGAAATGATGTGAATATGTGCCAAATGGGGGTTAGGAGTCCTGCAGCTCGTGGAATGCTTTTCTCTGTGCCCATTTCTGGTGAGGGAGGGCACAGAGGAGCACGGCCCCGGCAGCAGCTCTCCCAACAGCTTGTCCCAAGTCCAGCATGCATTATGTTTGCTTCTCCAAGGAGGATGGAAGTTTGGGGTTGTGACTCCACTCCTCAGAGTGCTTGTGGCAGCCCTGAGCATCCCTGGGGACACCAGCAGGCCCCCCCCATGTGTCGGATGGCCCTGGGGTGAAGCCCGCAGCCCCAGGCTGCTCACAAGAGCAGAAGAACCACGCAGCGTACCTCCGCGGGGCGTGCGGAGGGGTGCCTGGCG
>NW_008608594.1:33351-39002 GCF_000691845.1 Merops nubicus | reverse complement strand
AAATGATTCTATAATTCTATGATTCTACATCACTACTGGGGATAAGAGCAAAAGAAAACCATGGTTCTTTGGCATTACTGGGGGATCTTCTTAGGACCACTAAACATGAAACAAGGAGGTTTGATTAATGGTGGGACCTTGCTACCTTACCAACAGAGAGCCATGTGCCCTCACGACTTTTGATAGATGGAAAACTTCTTGGTTGTATCATCTCTGGTTGCAGTTATGATAGACCTTGATCACATGTTCTTCTTCTTTTTTTTTTTTTTTTTTTAACCTTCTTCAAATCCTCAATGAGATACAGACCTAATTCTGTATTAGAAGTCTCCCTATCTGGCAGTATTAGAATCCTTTCCTGCATGCTGTTTCAGTGTTATATCAGTAACTCCCACTGAAGGGCAGCAGTAGCCTGCTCATATAATTTTGCCACGGTTACTGGAAATGCCAGGTATTACACTGTATTCAGAATAAAGCCATTCAAAAGCTGCATTTCTCTGAGCTGATTTGGACACCTCCCCAGTACTTTAGAGATGCATGTGGTATCTACACGTCTGTGGTTACACTGAAGAATCCTATTAAGAAGGTTGTGGAAGTGATTGCTACCAGAAGCACACAGGTCTGTTGAATCTAACTCTTAGTATCTTAATAATTGGCCCGGTTAAGCCACTTTAAAATGCTTCCTTGATATTATTACTACCTAAATGAGTTTTCACAAACAGTAATTGCAAACTGAATAACTGCTAAAAGCAATTAATGCATAGAAGCATCACTGATATGCAGCTGATACACATCAGGACAAGAAGGAGTTCCAAGTATCTCTGCTGTAACTAAATTCAGCAATGACACATGTTTATGGAGCTATGACAGCTCCTTTGCAAAATTTTATGTTTTGGATATAATTCTTCTTTTGCACTCTTGAATCTTGGCAGAGTTAAGAAACACAATTTTAATTCTGATTGCTCAGTAAGCCTGCACAGAAAAGGAACGGGGTATTTTAAAGACAGATGACTTTTCCTCTTATCCAGCACTTGACTGATGGTTAGGAAAACTAAGCAAACATCCTAATAAGCCCCAATTACTTTAGTCCACAAAGAACTGTCACAGGAAATTACTATGCATGTTTTAAACAACTAGAATGTAGTTACAGTTTTCTGACCTAAGCATCGATGTGGGTAGCTCACTGAAACATTTTCTGTACAAGTTTTAGTTATGCAAAGGGTGAAGAAAGTGCTAAAGTAATACTTTTTTTCCTGGAAGATCACTGTTGAGAAGATGTGAATTCTGTAAGAGGATTGGGTGGCACAAATTCAGGTCAAGCACTATCTGCACTTCTTGTCATGGTGACTTTTTAAAGGGAATGGAGGCTGTGAAAAATGAAGACCAATAGGAACAGAGACATTGACTTTTGAGGCTAAAAAGAAAAGCTCTTTGAGTTTTGTGGAGTAAGCCATAGCCTGTAGCAGTATCTCAGGTGACAGGGACTGTGGTAGGGTCATGGATGAGGTTGAAGGAGTGGGAGTCATGGAGGATGGGCATATTAAGGCAGGTTTTGCAAGAGGAAAAGGTAGAGGTGCTTGGGTAGGAAGGGGTCATTTTGGCAACTTTAAGAATTTCAGCCATGTGCATGCAAGAGTGTCTGAAGATGAATAAAAGAAAAAGAAGCACAGCTAGAGAGCTGTGGAGGCGAGGGAGCTCCCTGCCTTCAGCCCCAGGCTGAGTTCTGACCACAATGAGAGCAAGAAGTAAGCTTAGCTCCTGGATTGCTACAGCCTGAGGATGATAATTTTCTTCCATGGAATCTGTTGGCTGCCAAATCCAGTCAATAAGGTGGCATTTTTTTCTTAAAAAAAACCAAACCCAAGCAGCGCCTCTCAAATGTTAAAAAAAAAAGTCCACATGTTGTTTTACCCCTGCCCATGAGCCCTTCAGTTGACTGAAGAGCTGACAACAGAGAGACTGAACTCTGCTATTTCCAGATGCTGCTGACATGTCTTTGTCACAAAGGGGCTGAGAATGTGCTGTGGGACATTGCACCAAAGCACAAGTGACACTCATTTCAGTACACGACAGAGATGTATAGAAGATGTCTTGGGAAGCAAGTCAGAAAAATGCCCTAGGGCAACATGAGGAACCAGAAAGTGAGTGGTGCTGGAGCCACAGGAGAACATCAGGGGATTGTAATCAAATCCCTGCTCCACCTCTGTGGCTTGTTCTAGACCTCTCCACAGACTGGCATTTCAGAGCTTCTTCAGGCTACCTGTCCGTGTGTTTGACCAAATTGCTGTAATAACGGCCCGCCAGAGGACATGCAGAAATTTCAGCTGCTGCAGAGCTTAGGTCAGAGGCCAAATTCCAAAGTGACCTAAATCGTTTTCTGAGATCAGGATTTTGAATTTGGTCTAACTCTTATTTTGACCTCTGCATGCCTTATGAAAAATTACTGACATGCTGACATGTCTTTGTGTTACCTAACTGGGCACTTGCACCACAAAATATGACTAGATGGTAATGTTGGAAGGGGAATGTTTTTGAAAGGTCATCTACCATACTCTCTGTGCTGCACTGTTGTGCAATGGGCACCACTGATACTCAGCTGTGTTTTTAATGAAGCGTTAGTAAAAGAAAGTGCTACGAAGGTGATGAGGGTGAAATAACGTGCATTTTGAGAAGACTGCTAGTACTTCATATTGCCTATCATGTACTGAAGAGGGCATAGGTTTCTTTTACTGTCATTCCAAGAGACTATTCCCTTCACAAATTAAAATATAATTATTTACGATGGGAAGCCACTGATGCGGGTGCAATGGGGAAGTGTGTCTGTTCTCATACTTCCTGCCCCCACTGAGTTTCAATGCATTCACCCACTTTGTGATGCAAACAGAAAAGCTTTGGATCAGAGCTGTGCCTAAACTGGTTTAGTCAGCTTTTTTATCTCATCTTGGAAATTATGACCACTAGTAATACTGCTAGGGGTTTTTTTTAACCTTTTTTTTTTTTTTTCCTCTTAAGGAATCACAGTGGAGACATCTGAAAAAGCAGGAGGAATCTGATCCCCCTGGCATGTAGAGCAGAGGCTGCAGCCTGTACTGCTGATGCAGCAAAGCTTCATCTGTTCTAAGTTAAACATGGGGAGAGGCCCATGTTCATAATCCAATGTCAAAATTAGAGGATTTCTTTTTAGGGGGCCCTGAGCCATTGAAGGCCCTGGGTGCAAGATGGGGGGATTTTTTCTTATGTGTTTTTTCATATGTGCCTAGTAATACAACTACCTCTTTATGAATCTCTTGTTTAAGATCTGACAGCCTGGTACTATATGGAAAGTACAAGAAAGACTTTTTTTGTTTTTTCTTTTTGTTCTCCAAAAGGCTTATACATTAGGTGCTCCTGTTTTTTTCTTGGTGTGTTTTCCCACCGAGGCATGCAAAACCAGGACTAGGTCAGTACTCTTGTAGAAGGAGCAGAAGCTAAGATGAAAAATCCCAGAGTATGGAAGAGGCCTGTTTTTCCATCCACAAACCACATCTGTCCCCAGGGAAACTCACTGTTTCCTGGGTTTGGCTGAACTGGATGCAATACAAACCACCATGTTTCGTGCTCTGCCTGTTTTGCCACTCCTGTTGTGGGGCCAGAATAGGAACTGTGGTTATAGAGGAAAACAGTTGGTGTTTAAAATCAAACTTCCTGAAAGTCAACAGTAATTAGAAGCTGGGGCTGCAAATCTTGCATCTTTAGGTGAATGAAAATGTGTTTCCTCTCACCTCAGTAAGCACTTCACCAAGGGGCCACAGGTAGGATAACACATCTGAGTTTGCTTTCCTGGGTGGTAAGGTTGAGAGAACTGGGTTCAGCTAGGAAGTAAAAAGCCTAAAGGGAGATATAGCTGCTGTTTCCAGGTACCTGATCAGGGCTTACAGAGGAAAAAGAGCTAGAGGCTTTTCCAAGATACAAATGTAAAAGGACAGAGTTTGCACCAAGAGAGATTTTGAGCAGGTGCTGGAAAAGACTTTCTCATCATGACAGTCATTACACTGGAATAGTCTGCTGAGGGAAGCTGTGGGGTGGGGTCTCTGTCCTCTGAGATATATAAAACCTGTCTTGGTGAGGCCTTGAACAACTAATCTAATTTTGTTATCAACCCTATTTTGAGCAGGGTGTTGGTTTAGAGACCTCCAGGCTTTTTCTTTTTTTCATCCCTAGCACATCCTTCCCCCCAATATTCCTCTCACATCAAACTCTTGTAAATACAGAAGTATGTATATTTGTGAGGTGACTACAATGACTGTTGATAAATCATGCTATGTTGTGCACTATTAAATATATTGTAATTATCTATCCTCAAGAAATATAAGTGAGCTCTGCAATAATATTTGATGGTGAATATATGATTTTATTCTACAATTAGGTGCTGAATTCTGTTCATAAGCATTAGGTGATAAATAACATCTCCCTATGGAGACAGTGAGGCTTGGGAAAGCCAGTGTCGCTCTGTGACAGATAGCAATGTGAAAAAAAGGGTCAGGCCAAGTGCATCCATGTAAAATCTTAGCTTCAACGTTTAATTAACATCTCCAAAGTTTCTTGGGTCACTGTAAGACTTCTCCCTTTCTGTTGAGCATCAGCCAGTATTGTTATTGAACAGATGCCAGAGTCCTTGGCTTTAAAGTTTGTAAGTCTGATCTACATTAACTTTTCCCCAAATTTTATTCCTTTATCTCTGATAACAAATACCTTATTCATTTCTGAGGTGGAAATGGGTCTTTAGAGAACTCTTCAGGTTGTGTCCATGCAAGTGTGTATCTGTGCACATACCCTGCAGCCAATCTGCTTGAAACTCAAATCCAAGAATTGCACTGAGACTTTAAATCAGACCTTGTAATGACATTTTTTAAAATAAAAATTTTAAATTATCAGAGGATATTAAGTAACACAACTATGGCTGGTTGCTGCGAAGGGTAGCTTATAGCTACAGCAAGTGTGACAAATGGGAAAAAAGGAAATAGTGGTCAAGAGGTAAATGGAATAAAGATATTAAAAAAAAATCAAATCAGTGAAGAGGAGTTTGGCACAAAACAGCGAGGCTTTCAGGAGGATTAGGGTGAATCCCACCAGAAATCTCCATAATAAAAACAACACAAAAGTCTGTATAGAAAAGGCTACAGAGCAGAAAGTCAAAAGAAAAGCAGTCAGGAGAGCTGCCCCAGTGGTGTAATTGTACATCTGATACCAGGCAAACAACAGTCTTGCACTCCTGGCTAGAAGAGAGGAAGACAACAGGGATATAACATGCTTGCTTAGAAATCCTCGATTACAGTACACTACCTAAGGGAAAAGTTAAGGCTCTGCTGTATTGCCATTTTGACATATTTTATAAGCCAAATAATGTGTATTTCACTTGGCAGGACAAGCACAGTTTCATTGTCTGTTCTGGTTTCTTTTAGGAGAAAATATTTCTTAGAAGCTTGATCTGAAAAAGACAAATGCCTGAAGGAACTATGAGGAAATCCAGATACTCTGTGAAATTTAAATTTATTGTATAAAATTAATTTTTTGTTATTATTCTCCTTCCTGCTCCATTTTTTAAATCAGACACTGAAAACCTGCAAATGGAGCAACTCACACTGCAGTGCACAGCCTTGTCCATTACTGCTTGC
>NW_008608594.1:27863-33337 GCF_000691845.1 Merops nubicus | reverse complement strand
TCTAGCCACCACTTATCTAAAGCAGCCACACTTCAGCTAGCAGCAGCATCTTGGTGAAGTGTTTCACCTGCATCAAGAGAGGGCACGATTCCCATAAAAATCACCCTGACTCTTTATTTAAATGTTGCCCCGGCAAATCTTAGCTGCTAATGCCCTGAGCCTTCAGATCTTAAAGAGAAAAGCATCTACTGCTGCTGCTCCCCCACCAGGGGGTCCAGGTGGTTTTAGGTGGGCATTCATGTATTTAGCAATGGGATTTGTGTACGTGTTAGCATAAATGGCCATTATCCAGGGTAATTTCCTACAAGCTGGTGAGGTAAGAGGTCTCTGTTTTTTTAAACTGATTGTTGGAAGCTGACACCAAAAATCCTTTTAAAAGTAGCTCATAGAAACTACACAGCCACCTTTTTTCTTTCCTGATGGTTGCTGTGCTTGTGTTTCCTATGGAAGATAATAAAGTGTAGCTCTTATAAACTTCAGCCAGTATGTTGCTTGATTTTAGATTAGTCCCTCTACTTCAGTAGTTATTTGATAGTAGTCAGGGCTCACAGTTTGCTGTTATAATCACTGTGGTTATCTCCCCCTGCAGCAAATCTCACCATCTGCTTTATCTCAGCTGCCTGGATCACTGAAGTTCCTTCTCACTTTCTCTTTAAAAATTGTGTCGTCTTTGTCATTTCTCCAGTCAAGGAGGACAAGCGAGCTTATTTCAGAGGCAGGGCTGGCCTTGACAACCTTTGTAGCTTCAGCTTGCAGCAAAGCAACTCCAGCCTTGCTGGGGCCATGGAGAAGCCCTCAGACCAGTGTGCTCCATGGTCTCGGGCGGATTCAGCTCTGGGCTTGGGCTCCTTGATATAGGTCCATCTCCTATTGTAAAGCAACAGTTGTGCTGTGAGTACACGAAGAATAAGTTGAGTGCCACATGGTTGTTGCTGAGCTTGAGTCAGGCAAGGACTCTTCCCCAACCCTATCCTGTTGCTTAGGGCGGCTGATGAACAGAGAGAGATGCAGGGACAGCTCAGGCCTGCTGCTTGTGTTTTGGAGAAGCTATAGAGAAACTCTGGGCACTGATTGGCAGCTTGAAGTGTTTGAGATGCTACAGTAAATGCATCACTGCCTGCACCAGCCTCTGGCAAGCAGTATACTTTATTAGGGAATCCCAGCAGAAGAGTCCTTTTTTCTTCTTCTGAGCACAATCCAAAAGGATGTGTCAGTTCTGTGTATGGGCAGGGGCAAAGTGCAAGAGACTGGGAAATTCTAAAGAGAGGTTATTCAAAGAGACTCATCTGGGTACTATGGACTGCAGACCAGCTGTGGCTTTCAGTGATTGCCATTGGCCTGGGCATCTGGCTATGGCCACTGTCGGGTGAAATGGAGGCCACTGGACACGATATGTCACCAATATGTGGCATGTCTGAGGTGAGACTTCCATTCTGAAAACATATATCAAAAAATAAAGGAACAATCCTGCAAATACTTTCCTCATGCTTTTGCTTTTTTTGCTCTTTCTGAATAGAGTAGGGGGGGTTTCTTGCATCTTAAGAGTTCATTACTCAAAACTTCAAGCAAAAAAACACTAGCTCAAAAGACAGTGAGCAAAAGCAAGAAATGTGTGCCCAGTGTTACAGACTGCTCTGTACCTGGGTGGGAAACAATAGTCTCACAGTGGGCTCCCAGGTCCTGATGCTGAAGCAGAAATAGCCTCAAACATAGTGTTTAGACATTGAAGCACTTAGTGTTTTCAACCTTGCTCTAACTTGCCTATTTACCCCTTACACTACAGCTCTCCTTGAACAGGCAGCTGTGATGGAGAATGTCACGCTCAGATCCAATTAATGTCCCCTTGAGAGCCTTTAGAAAGCAGATCCTCAGTTGGTATAGGTCAGCATGGCTTGCTGGAGCTGACATTTTGAGACTTGCTTTCCATTGAGACTAATTAGATAGTGCATGGGAGTAGGTTTGCATGTTTTGCTCTGTGGAGTGAGGTCTGTGCTCCTTTTGGTAGAAGGAAGCTGGGAAAGAAGCTGATGGATGGGAACTCCAGGCTAGTCTGGCCAGGCACCCCCCACCCTGGTGTGTGTAGAAAACCTTTTGGCATCAGTAGGGTCCACAGAAACTAAGCTCCCCAAGTAATGTATTCACAAATGTTGCCACTTCACTCCCTCCAAGGCTTTGCTACGGGCTCAGAGATTTCTTAACCAGCCTATGAAAGGAAGGATAAACCACATACTCTGTGCAAGTCCCCTCTTCCCTTGGTATCTCCTGTTTTGCTAAGGTGGCCAGAGAAGGGGGAGCTTAAACATCTCTCTCACTACCTGGAAGCCATCTGAAATCAGGAAAGAGCTGAACTCTCCAAGTTTCACAGGGTAGCTGATAGGTTGATCCAAGCCAGGCTCAACAGAAGGCTGCACATTAAGAAGCTTTTAGAGACACAAATCTTGGGCTGGCAGGAAAAATACCTTATAAAAATCAAGCACTAATACAGTTATCTATTTTAAGCTTGTTGTGTATGTAGGAAGAAAGAAAGAAACAGTAGCACCCGAGATATTGATGTGTTCATAGCTGGTTTTAATCTAAGCAACAGCTGCTGATGGACGATGCCATTTTAATGAGGAGTATCCCTGTGTGGAAAAGTGTCAGTTTTCATCGCCATTTATTGTCCTTTGAGTTTCCTGAGGTTTACTCTTCGTCCTGCCTATTATGTTCTTTTATAGTTTGATTGGCATTTTGCTGAGTCACAGCTTTGTTTTCGATTTCCCAGTGACTCAGGAGCTGGCAGCAGTTGTGTGGGCATATGCACTGCAGTGCCGGGAAGTAGTGTAGCTCAAAATACAAGGGGTACAGCAGCAACAAAAGAACAGCTTGTGCTTGGCTGTAGTGTTTGGATTTGGCCACAGTGAACTCCTCGTTTCTGAGTTGTAGGGAATAACAACAGAGGAGAAAAGTCCCAATATCAAAGGCCCTTCTCCCCTTGCTCCAGAAAGATATTTTATCTGTGAAAATCCAATTTTCCATTAGGTCTAACAGAAAACTCTGAGGAGAACACACTGATCTATTGACACACTGTGTTTCTCCCAGGGAAGGAACTTCTTTTCTAAAATGCCATTAGATCTAAAGCAGAAAACAGAGACCTAAATTTCTGCTTTAACTTTAGGGAAAGCAAATAAGGCAACTGCTACATCAGCTGTAGTATTTGCCAAGCTGTTTGCTGGTAAACAAAGGGGGATGTTCTAATGTCATGATTAAGTAACACTCTCAAACACCTTATTGTGCATGACTTTTCTTTAAGTGAAGTCTGCAGGAATATGGTCATTGCAGAATTGCTGACTCAAGTCCCCCATGTTCCAGGATCCGAAGTGAGTTGCTAAACTCCATTCTGACTATGCTATTCAAAGATAACCCCTTCATGGTCATAGTCTGAAAATTCAGCCTGGAAAAAAAATGAGTGACTGTGGCTGTGATTGCTGTGGCAGGGAGCATCAGTGCTGGCCCACTGGGAGCAATCTCACAGAGGACAGGGGAAAGAAGCCTGTCATAGTGTAATTTGCATAGGAAGATGTCCCTATGTCTATAAAATTCATAAATGAACTATGTCTACTTGTGACAAGCAATGCTGTATCAGGAAAAGCAGTGCTTTGTGTCCTGTACTGCAGATGAGGAGTGCAATGGTCTCCTTCTGAAAGCTTCTCCCCCACAGTTTTGCATTTGGAAACATAAGAGTTAAAGCAAAATTCATGGAAATACTCCAGAAGTAATGTTTGCAGAGGGTTAAATCTTATAGACTCTTGAATTACCAGCATAAATTCCTGCAAAATAAGAAAACAAGGGAGAATATGTCAAGATTAACGTTTCAATTACTAATTCATAATCTGCAGTCAGGTCTGAGATCAAATATATGATGGAATGAAATCACTTTACAGTTCTCTGTTTAAATATAAACTGTTTCCACAAACAAAACTTTAAATTTTAGTATTTATAAATACCAGAAAAGTATTTGTATAGTCCGCAAATACTTTTTTGACTGTAGAACAAATTGTATAGTTTGCCAAAGTAAATTATAGGCTTCAGTTTTTTCTACAATGAAGAAAAAATTTGTATATGCTACTGCATGTAATATCAGACTTTTCTAATTAACCTGATATTCAGAAGTAAATTATAGTAGCTGGTAAGTATGTTTAGCCATTTAAGAGCAGGATGTAGGCATAACTGTGTTGTGAGAAGATGCTTCGGTATTTGTGCATGTTCACATTTGACAAAATGAATTTTGTATAATTCTGAAACTGTTTTGGCAGATGAAGAAAAATGATTCAGAATTTGTTACAGTCTTTAGGATCAAATTATGACTGTCTGAGGTGTATTTTGCTGCATAATTTGGTATCTGAACTGAACAATTACTTAAAAGTAAATTTCACCCCACTTCACTATTAATCTGTAAATGGAAAACATTTCTTCATGCTGTGTTTTGAAATAATCTGCAAAAGTTAATATGTTGTCAGGGTTCGAACTATTTGGCTGTAGCACACTTTTTTTGTAGATACATTAGCTAATAATGTAGTTGTCCTGTCTCAAAAAACAAACCCAGCCCTCTTTGGATTATTTATTTTTTAATTCTATAATAAGAAACAGCTAGGAAAAAAAACTTGGATACTTCCAGGGTTTAAGACAACTGTGCCCATAGAGATAATTATGTGCAACTGAGCCAAGTCCCTGGTTTTATTCTTAGCTGAAAGAGGTTTACTGCAGGCACTACGTGAAATTTTTGTATTACAACAAGGTATCATATAGATATGTACAAATCTTGAATCTAATTTTTCAAGATTTATCAACAAGGGAATGACTATGAATAGCATTATAATCCACTCTTTTTACTTTGGTCACTTTGCCATCTTCCGCATTTTCACATTTCTTAGCAAGAATCCATTCATAAGCTTGACTAGGAGCTGGGCCGGAATGTCTTTTATGATCTGCTCCATTTGGATGGTGCTTTATAGTTGACAAGTTACAGTAAAGCCTTATGGCAGTTATCATTATCTTCATAGATGTGTGCAGAATCACTTCTCCGCTCTTTCCAGGAAATGTAGTTTCTCCTTTAAAGGGGTTGATTTGAAGTGCTATGACACATTAGTGACTGTCACACTGAAGATGTACATGCAGATTAACTTGATCATTCGAAAATGTACAAATACTACTTATATTTAACCCCAGGTCATTCATGCTCTGTCTGCTCCCTACATCCAGCATACTGAACTAATGCTGGTCTCATGTAAAAATCAGCATTTAATTCAAGATAAATGTACGGGATATAACTAGCTTCAGATGCCATAAGGTGGAATTGATATAGGTTACTCCTTAGAAATTTATTTTAGGCAGGCAGAAATTATTTGGAAAATAATTTTCAGATTTTTTTTCTTTTTTTTTTGAGATTGACGTTATTTCTGTACAATTATGCAGTCAGTTACTTGCAACCTAAGCAC
>NW_008608594.1:0-27842 GCF_000691845.1 Merops nubicus | reverse complement strand
CCCACCACACAAACCAGAAGCCCACACCCTCTTCTCCCAGTCTTTGCAGGCTAGCAGTATGACAGCAATTGAACAGGTCCGTGGCGAAATGTGTGAGCTCCTGTGGCTCCAGCACTCCTCTGCTTGCTGCTGCACCCGGGCAAACATTTACACTGACCTCTGGGAATATCTCTCCCCAGAAGTTTATGAGCCTGCTGGAAGCAACCAGTTGGAGCAGTGTTCACAGTCCTACCACGAAATGTTCTCTGCAACTCATTTCAACTGAGTGCCCATAACCACAAGTCCCTGGTACTCACATGGCCACCAGTGACCCACCCCAGAAAGCTTCTTCTCTGCATACCTTTTCATTACGAGCATCACAGAGGCGAAAACAGAGGTTCAACATTTTAGTAGCCACATTCTCAAATGTGAAGTTTTCATTTCTGTTGTGCAGTTTATCTCTGCTCTACGAATCAGTTCCTTGTAAGTGAAGATTTTTCATCCTAAGAAATAAATCTAAGAAATAGGAGACAATCATTCACCATAAGGGACAAGTCATTTGCCAGTTGAAGCTTTCGGCTTGCCAGCAGCATACTTCAAATGGACTCAATGTCACTCAATGGCAAATACATCCCTGTTTCCAACCTTAGCTGTTGTAAATACTGTAGAATGCAATCTGCCTTTCAGGCACCTCTGTGTGGACATCACACAAAACGAACTTATAGTACAGGCACAGCCCTATGCAGTCAGGGCAAAAATTTAAACTCCTGATAACCAAGCTGTAAAGGCAGTTACAACAGATATGTGGCAAATAATAAAATGCAGTGCAGATACTTCACTAGTTTCCTCAAAGAATTTCTGTTCTTTCCTCCCTCATCCAACTCCGTTTAATGGTTTTGGCTTGGGGGTCTCAGCTCAGCAATCCCTGTTGCTGAGTTTTCCTCACCGTTACAGCACGATGGGAGCCGGAACCTCCCCAGGACGGATAGCAGCAAAGCTCTTGTGGATCCTGGCACTAGGAGGATGAGCACTGCAGCTGGGTAGTTTTCACTGTCACAACTGTACGTGGCTCATTGTCTAAACCAGCACAACTTCTGCAGCACAGCACTAATGGGAAAAAGAAAATGACAGCTGTGGAAGAGTCATATTCAGGAATATGGAAGAGCTGAATGTTTTGCAATGTCTAAAATTCATGTACTATCAGTTCAAGAATGGAAACAGAAAATAAACTTTGTTTGTTTGTTTGTTTGTTTTTTAACACCTATAAATAATCCCGCCCAAGAAAATGAACTGAGAGAAGTTTTATGTTTTAAATGTAACATTAATGTCTTCAAGTCACTTTTGGGGTGTTTTAGTTTATGAAATTTAAAACCATCTCTGTTAAGCACAGAGTAAAATAAGTAAGCAATATTTTCTGTGATAATTATGCCTGTAGAGACATAGCATTCTGCCCAAGTTAAAAGATCTTCTAAATATTTGACAGATGCAAGAACACTAATTAATGCTTTGTATGGTAGCAGTATTCAGTGAAGCACTAGGATTGTTTATGAATGCTTTATACAGGCAACTACATATTCAGCTTGAGTATTTCTGTGTTACTGGGCACAGTAATAAGGGCATTCTGTTCTGGGTGAACTAATCAGATTGTTATTAATTTTTTGTGGCCAGTACGTTTTCTGGGTTTCAGTGTTAAATTCTCAAGTACCAATGGAAGTGTGCTTTTTGTTACTGCACATTTTTCAAATTCCTGCAGAACTGAAGATTTAAGGACAACGGACACTCTTGCACGTTCTTTGTCATTCTCATGGCCAAGGCAAGAATCTTGTAACAATTACATTCATAAAAACATGACTTATCTTATGATTACCTGGTTAAACTACTAAAGTCACTTAATCAAAATGGACATTTCAGTGTTGACTAATATCTAGAAAATAACTTCCTTGTTAGGGAACCACATCCTAGGAAGGACAAATCTTCAGGACAAAGGAAGGAGAATTTATTGGCTGAGCATATAGTTACTAATACAAAACAATTAAATACAATTAAAAAAAATAATTTTCTTTAAGTAGATTCTAAGTTGGTTTTGCATTCCTTTTAACACTCTTGCTTGGAATAGGAGTTTGGATGTGGATGTGTTGTCAACCTAATCCAGTATTCAACACTGACTGAAGAAGAGCTGAGACACAGATCAAAAGGTCCAGAAATGGGCAATCCTAAACTAACCAGTCCAGAAAAGAAGTTCCTTTGTAATCCTGTTTGATGGGAAGTTAGCCTGTGCCATGACTCATGAAAGCTTAGAACATTGCCACAACTTATGGCTCTTTAAATTAAATGTTTTAATGTAACTGCAGTTTTTATCATTCACAGTGTGATTCATTTACTGGTTTGGATCCTGCAAAGCTCATTCTTTTAATGGTGGAGGAACATGTAGGTCCTGAATAAAGTCTTGTTCCAGTAATTTTCAAAACAATTCTAAAGAAGGCTGTTATAATTAAAATATTCTCCTTTTTAAACTTTGGCTCCATAATGAATTTTGTGAGCTGAACTGTGCTTAAGAAATGGTTTCATAATTTAAATTGTGCCATTCTTCATATAATGTTATGGGAGAATACGCAGAAAATCTTAACCTGCTTTCTTTTTAGCCTTCTTTTGGTTCTTTCTTATGACTCATCACTTGGTTCAGTTCTTTTTTGATTTTAGTTCTTTGTCCTGAGATTTTCATTGTGACCTTACATAAAACAGGGAGAATTAAATTAGTCCCAAAGGCACCCACAGAAGTAGTAGAGTCCATGTGTTACTGGCATTTTCATATCTCTCTTGTGGTTGATACTGCCCTGAATTTGGCCTGATGATAATCTGAGGCCAGATTGATCTGAGCAGTGTCTCAGCGGCCTCGAAACACTCTACAGCCACAAACGATGGGTCTGCTAAGTGTCCCATGAGCTGAGCATCTGGGCTTTGGGCTTTCCTATTGCTTGGTGATAGTTGGGCATGGAGCAGGAGTTTGTGTTACCCTCCCTATTCTGTGACCACCTGCTGAGCACTGGGGTTTCTGCTCAGGGGATCATCTGGGCAGCTCATAAGCACTTGGGTGTTGTGCCGGCAACATTATCTTCCCTCTGCTTGGCTCCAGCAGTTCTTAGGGTTCACGGAATGGACATTCCCAGAGTGGGGAAAGTGACAGCCAAGCCATGGGCCTTTGAGATGGGCTGCTGTGGCTTCTCCCTGGTGGTCCTAAGCAGCACTGTTTGGCTCTGAAAAGAGAGGTTTTGCTCTGCGCTGCAGATGTGCAGGGATTATGCCAACGTGTCGCAACAGTGTTGGGAAACTGTTTTTGAAATTATTAGATGAATTAATTTGCTCCAGCAATCTGAATCTAAACGTTGCCATGACCAAAGCAATGATTTGGAGTCATTAGCCAGCTGACACAGAACAAAACAATTTCAAATGCCAAATAGTTGTTACAAACTCTTTGTGAGAGCAAAGATCATTTGCAGAAATTACTTCATCAGTTATTTCTGGGTAACACATATTTTCGATGAATCCTGGATTGTTTGTGGACAGTGTTAAAGAAAAGCAGCATTTGTGAACAGCTTAGCTGTATGATTTAGGTATTTCCAGCCTGAATATGTTCCTGACATGCTCTTCTTTCTGTTTTCCTGGTGTGACACAACTCTGGTGACAGGTGTCAAACAATTATATATTCCCATCAAACATGGCTTTGTGTTTTTGATTTCTTCTGTGTCACTGAGTTGTACATTTAGTTCCTCAGTATTTTCATTGCTTTCAGGGAAAGTATAAACTCTCACCTTACATTTTAAAGTAAATTTGTAAGTGAAATTGCAGATTTTTTTAATCG
The DNA here is from genome assembly GCF_000691845.1 of Merops nubicus. Taxonomy (NCBI): domain Eukaryota; kingdom Metazoa; phylum Chordata; class Aves; order Coraciiformes; family Meropidae; genus Merops; species Merops nubicus. The sequence goes on along the minus strand of NW_008608594.1, from coordinate 24,004 downwards.
GACCAGCTACACTGCTACAATGAGAGACAGGCTGTAAAGGGACCACATTTACTATGGGCGTGTCAGTTCAGTGAAATGCCTTAAATGTATGCCCCACCTTGAACGTTGGCATGTTTGTCTGTGTCAGGCTGTTGGACCTGGGCTGCAGGTGCTGCTGCTGGTCAGTATGTGCACAGACACATGGTGTGAGGCTCCAGCAATGGGCAGCAGGAGAGGAGATTTCTTGCATAGCCCACACTGGAGGTGCAGCAGCTCTTGTACCATGGCACAGCCTGGCCCATCCCCAAACATTTAGTAAAAGTGTCATTCCCTGACCAGCACCCACCCTTAGGATTGGTAGATGCTACTGGAGAAATGAGTCATGAGTAGCAAGAAGGGCCATTGAGGCAACACATGACACACGCTGGCACAAAGACATCACACCTGATAATGCAGTGATAAGTGTTCCTTCTTTGCCCCCCACCCCCTTGCAGTAGGAGTACAAGTCTGTGCATTAAAATAACAGGAATAAGAGCATAAGACTGTTTTCCCATCGCTCAAAGTGCTGAAGTAGGCAACCTATGAATGAAAGGGGCAGAGATGCAGAGAGAAATCTTGTGAGGAATCAGTGCTCTGCCATGATAGCAATCAGATGGCTAACCTGAACTTGTACTGTATTTCATTCTCCAGACAACTCTGCTTCATTACTGTAATTCTGACTTAATATCAGGTATAATGCTTTATTCATCTGGAGTTTTTTCCATAGCTTCAGTGCAAAAGGCTAGCTATCACTGGGGAAAAATAGAAAATCCTTCATTTTGCCTCACACATTTCATTAACCTTTTCTCTTGCTCTCTGACACTTCTGCCTCCAAAAAAATTTCTTTCTTAGGCTTTGCTGCCATGTCAGGCAATTTTTTTTTTTTTTTAATTCCTCTTCTGGAGACAAAGGCATACGTAAAATATGACGCTCCCAAAATGTGTGTGCTCAAGCATGTCCAGCCAATGGATGCCAGGCACTGTGGTCCCACAGCACAACACGGTTTAGGAGACTGCTAAGATGTAGTAGACAAACACAAATCAAGCAATTTTATGTGACTGTAGCTTTGTGTGTGAGTGTCAGAAGTTACTTCTCTAGCTGAGCCTAAGCATAAAAACTGCAAGAGAACTTTCAGGAAGACAGTCTTTTCTCCTGCTTCTCCTTTACTTTTTCTTTACCCTTGAGAAAGGCAACACTTAAGAACAGAGATAAAAGGAGGAAAAGTAGCCAACATACTATAGTGTTCTCTGAAGTGAAGGCCTAATCCTATGATTTCTGTCTATCTCACTCTCCTCATTATTAATCTGTTGTTGATTGCAGCACATGTAGAGGAAATAAGTGGATGATAGATTTGCATGAAGAAGGTTAATATGGGTTACTGCACCTGACAGAACAGAAGTAGAGTAAATTTGGATCCGTGAAAGCATCAGTGGGAAAAATAACTGAGCCGAGCAAACTTGTCAGTGAAAACCTCTGTCCCTTCCTGCAGTGGGAAGCCTGTGTGTTGCTGTTCTTGGAACTTCGTACAAAATGCAGTGGAGTACATGAAGATCTGGTGGTCCTGGGTATGGCACTGAAGCTTTTCCTAGGGAGGATGCCTATGGAGAAGGCTAGGTGTCTGGCCTTCCTGTTAGCCCAGGATGAAGACATTATTTGTGTGGAAATGTGGAGATGCAAAAGTTATGAAAATAAGCTTTGTTTTGGGAAAACAGTGATATCATTTTCATATGGCCAATGCACAAACAGCTCCCCACAGTTTGAACATTCAGGGGATGTTAAAATGTTTGAACATCCCTGCTGTTTGAGCATCCTCAAGACAAAATCCTCTTGTGTCATTCACCCCTCCTTCCTCTGTCAGCCCCAGTCATGCCACAATGATGGACCTGGCAGGACTATGAGAACCATACCTGTCCCAGGCCTACTGCCACTGTCAGTGGTTCCACCAAGGCACTGAGTCAAAGGCCACACTTTAGGGTTATTAAACTGGTAGAGAAGTTGTGAGAATAGAGCAAAAGTACTGCTGACAGGTGTAGAAATCAGGGTGAAAACATCCTTTTTGCAGATGATGAGGAAAGCGTATTCCTCTGCCCGTGACATTTCTGCCCAGAGTCCTGGGTAAACTGGAGCCCTGGGCTCACAGATGTTCATGGGTGGATACCAGATTGCTTATATTTTTGCTCTCATCTCATGGTGAACCCTCCATTTCAGTTAGGACAGGCCAAAGTTAAAGAAACCTTGTGCTGGGGTACTACCCTTGGTACCACCATGGTCCACCCAAAACCCAGTGCTCATTTCTGAACAGGGGAGATTTTAAAATTCCAAGCAGGACAAAGAAAACCACACTTTTATTGACATGTCTCTGAGGTAATGTCTCTTCCTCAGAGCAGCAGCCTGCAGGAAGGCCAGCTCTCATCCTTTGCTTCCTATCCTTTCTCAACAGCTCCAAGTGCTATTTCTGGTCACCTTCTTTATTGTGCCTGGGTGCCAATACTCCTTTATTTTACTTCTTTCCACCTGCTGAAGAGCAATGCCCAGCTTTACAAATGTGGAGAAGCTTTGGTTGGAGCTAGATATAGGTGTGAGGCTATAATGGTCTTTTATGGAGATAAGAGATTATATAGGCAAACAGCAATGACATACAATGTCAATCAACTTCCAATAGCAGGCTGAGGTTGCCTTTATCCATTTGTACATAATTCCTCCTGCTTGCTGTTAATGAAAGAGATGCAAATTTTACTTTCACAGTTGTCACTGAGCATAAGACATCATTGCTCCTGTGCCATAGAGTAAAGCATCACTAGCCTTTCCCCTGGGAAATATTGCATCATAATGCAGGGGCATGAAATCTGAACTGGTAAGTAGCTTGGTTTCCCTGGACGCTTCTGTACTGGTTTTGTCCACTGCTTTTTGTTTCTTCAGAAAAACAACCTGGGAAACACAGGTTGGACCACTGCAAAATATAACCGTGAAAGAAGGGATGCCAATATGTCCATAGGGAAAGGGATGTTTATTCCCTAGCAGTTCCATTCTTCACCCTAATGTGATCCAAATGCACAATGCTCTCTTGATCAAATGTTATATCTGGAGAAGGAAAGATATTTCATTTTGATTAAATCAGTCTTAAAAGATATTACTACTTACTGTGTTGTCTCCACTGATTATTTTGTGTTTGCTGCTTTCCTGCTCTCCTTACTCCCTGAACGTTTTAGCATCTCCAGGGTAAAAGCTCCAGCATGAAGTGCGAAGATCCCAGTGCCTCTTGTAAGTTAACTTCTGAACGTTTTGGAGCAGATGGAATATTTGACCTGTTGGGGGCTGCAGATACTGCATGGTGCCTGGGAATGGGGCAAGGAAAGGCAATATGGGAAACTTGGCACATGTAACTTACATTGAAGGGTTATGAACTTTATGGGAAGCAAATTGTAGTACAGCTGTGGGATACGAATTTTTGATTTCTTAACTAGGAAAAGACTTTCTATCTCTTGGTAATTCACTGTTTCAAAACTGGAATGTGCTTGCAAGGATTAAGCATGAAAGTGAAGGTAAGTGGTGATGTAAAGGAGTGGCAAGGGATTACAATGGGTGTGAGAAACTAGAGATACCTCAGTCTCATTTCTGAATACATTGATTATGAAGCATTTAAGAAGGCTTGAGTTGTTTGATTTGTTTTTTTTCATTCAGAGCAAATGGATTTTCACAGGATTTCTCTCCTGGGGCCGAGTGTCCGAGCAAGCGGGAAGCGCTTGTGGACTGGGAACGTCTTGCCCAGAAACAACCTCTCACTTCAGCTGCACTGTAGTCTGTGCTCCCTTTGAGCACAGCGCTTGGCAAAACAAGCCCTTGTTGAAGCCTGGCAGGGAAAAGGCTCAGCATGCAGTCTGCTTGCTTTGGGAACTCGCGGAGGGCTTGCACGTGGGTCCGTGGTGGAAAGCACAGGCCATGGGTGAAATGTTTTGCCAGTAACCAGCGGGGAGCTGCGGCTGCTCCACAGTCCCCTGGCATATCTTCCAGTCCAGTTTTAATTGGCTGCAGCATGAATTTGAATTCTGCTCTTCTGGCATTCATTATGTGGGTAATAGATGCACACACTGTCTGTCCTCAATGATGCAAGGCTAATTTACAAGCACTTGTGAAAACTTCAAGGTCAGTGGGCTTATTAAAAAAAGACCCCCAAAACTACTGGGTGTACCTTTCTGCAATGAACCTGATTATTTCTGAGATTCACCCACTTTACTACAAGCCGGCTTTTGCTTTCCTTCTTCAAAATACAACTTTCTGTAAGGGAAATACTGCCATAGCACCACATTAGTATTTTCCAAATGTTTAGCCTAAACAAAAATACATGGTTTTAAATTCAGGTTTCAACCTATCCATTCATACAGTTATTCTTTCTGTCTTTGTGTCTGTTTTCCCCACAGCAACATATTTGTTTTGTTTCTTACTTTCAGCAGCTGGGTTATTTGTGTTTCTGTTTTTAATTGCAAAAGTCAATACAGCAAATTCAGTTGTGGTGTAACAGTATTGAAATAAATGCATTTATTTATGTGCAGCATTGCCACATTTTTATATTGCTTTTCAATATTAAATATTAATGTATGTACCTAGCACATTGATTTAAAGGGCACTGCAGCAGTTAAATGCTCATCTATGAGATTAAAACCATTACTGGCCACACTGGGTGACATTGCAGAAGCATTGCTGCTAGTCTCGCCAGAATCTTTGGCAGTTGCAGTGTTGTTTGTCAGACACTGGGACAAAAAAGCTGCAAAACAAATGAAACTTAGCAAACAGCAGCGTGAATAAATACAGCTTTCCTCACACTCTGGCACTTGTTATATGTATGTAACTACCAATAGCAATAGAGGAGGAAATCAAAATCATGAGACTCATATGGACTGAAATAAATGTTTTCATAAACATAATGCCTTTTCACTTTTTTTATACTTCTCAGTGAACTTACTTGATTCTATGATCTGCAAAAAAAAGAATAGCATAGATGGCCTTTTACAGTTTGGAGAAACCTATATGTTCATGAGTGGGTTTTTTCCCAACTGTGTTTTTGGTGAGGGTGGGGCATGTGAGATGCTTGAGCTCAGCCCCTTGCTTTACTGCAGCTTTGCTGGGTGCTCAGCAAGCCCTGCTCTCCTGGGGAACATGTGGGTCCAAGGCCAGCCTTTCCAAGGGCTGTTCTGCAAGGCCTGGTATTTGTTCCCTCTGCCTGGGTGGCAGGCCCTGAGAGCTGATGTTTGTGTTGCCTGAAAAGGAAAAAAGCATCCATTCCTCAGCAAAATGCTGCGGCCATGTTGGCAGCTTTTGGTGCAGCCACTATGGGGGAACGATGTCCCTGGCACCTGAGCCAGCTCCAGGATCCTGAAATGTTTCCTCTGGCAGACTGTGGCAACAACAGCAAATTGTCGTCAGCATGAATTATTTCTGAGATGCTCGGCAAATTTCTGATGCTGGCACTTGTGTTAGTGATGTTGTCATTGGCATTAGTAATCGATATTACTGTGAGGTGCTCGTTTTTGTTTATCGGTAGTGCCTGGTTATGTCTCAAGTGCTAAGCCCAGCAGTATCAACATGGTGCTCCTCAGGGACTGCTGGACTGAGGCCATAAGCTACTAGTACAATAAAACTACAGCTATAGTTTTCTATTTCCAGGCCTAGCAAAGGCTATGGAATAACTAGCTGGTTTAAAGCAGTCCTTTAATAGTGTTATCAAAACATCACTTAGCACTTTACGAATATCTATTCTGCAAGGAAAAATAAACAAACCAAAAAAACCCCATGACTGTATTTATCTGCAAAAGCTTATTTTTCTACTGCATTGCATAAGGTACAGGGCTCCTTTATATAGCTCAGCTGTATGGGAGTGAGCTGCCAGCGCCCTGCAGCCTGTGCTGTAACATGTGTGGAGCCTGAATCCTGTCCTGGTAAGTGGCAACAGCTGGGGCTCAAGACATTAAAACTAACTCTGACAGATCATAATGGGTGATGTTGGGAAAAGTCACTTTTGCAGCACAAAAAGCTGCACAGTAAAGTGATGTTTAACTTTATGGAGTTACTTTCTAGTAATTTCTGTCCAGGATTTGGTGTGTGAAGTATTCTTGTGCTGTCAAGAGAATATAAGGATGTGAAATGGCCTCTGATTGTATGCTGTGTGAGATGGCAGGAAAAAAAATTTTCTCCCTCACTGATACTTGGTTTTAATACTGTGCTTTTCTTTTCTCTGCATTGCCATATTTTGTCCATGTCCTGTTTCCAAAGAGAAGAGACCATGTATACTTTCTTCCATGAAGAGTACAAATCACAAGAACAACCAAAAATTCCCTTCACAGAGATTGTAATTTATACCAGATGGATACATTTACAGGAAGACAGGAGGTTTACTATGCATAAAATATGGGACTGTCACAGCTTGTGCTCTGTCACAAAGGAACTGGTCTACAGATAACGTGCTAGATACTGTAGTTAACAGAAAATGTTTTTAAAGTTTTGTGTGGATGGCTGGCCAATTAAAGTGGTTCTGTTGCTGTCTCGAAAGGCTGGCAGGGAGACCACAGCATGTTTTACTGGCCAAATTGCTCAGGGTTCTTGAATGCTATTTCCCTTTCCTCTTCTATCCCTGCGTATTGTGGCGTAGTTATACATAAGACATTTTTTCAGCTGCTCCTCCAGAAGGTGATGATGAAGACAAGTGAGATTTTTTTTGTATATGTCCATGTGTAAGACTTGGTATGTGACACGCACTGAATGTTGTATATGCATTATGTGGTTGCATCCATGTGCTTGTACATGTATTCAGATACATGAATAACACACACGTACACACAGATACAGTTTTTGTGTGGATATAGGGCAATGTTCAGGGTATAAATTTGGTAAGTTTTCATGAATGTTTTCTGAACAAGAGTGTACAAAGAAATCCTAGTTAGACTGGTAGGTAGGGCTTTGCTCTTTATAGCATTACTTCTGTTTCAGCAGTTTTTAGACTGGCAATAACAGCTTTGCTTGCTATTAGCGGCTTCATCCAAGAGGCTCTGAGCTCTTTAAAATCAATTACATTTATAAACAATGCATCAATTACAATACTTGTGTTTCACTAAAGGGCATAAAAGAGCTTGGAGAGGTCAGGCTCTTGTCCGCAGTCTCGAATCAATGCAGTGAACCAGGGCTGAACTGAGCTGGAGATTTCTGACCCTTAGGCCATTTTTTCAGTCATTAAACCTCTTAGTCACCACAAACTGGGCCTTAACGAAATGCTGTCATCTGGAAAACTGAATCATTTTGAAAAGAAAGGAAGGGGAGGCCTGGTGCCCATCCTCCAGTTTCAGATGCCTGCAAGTTCAGACTGCTGGTTTCATGAGCAATTTTATACCTCACTATGAGCAAGGTACTGATGGCAACATTTTAAAATAGCACGTGTATTTCTATTTTCCAAATAGCTGGCTTCCAATGAGACAAAGGCCTGTTTACGAAGGATGTAACCCTTTGGATTTAAATTTACAGTATTAAATTGAAGCTTGGTGAATGCTATTCCCTTGTAAGTGAGGGTTTTCCATGCCTCCATTCCTCTAGCTGTAGAAGAGCGATGGCACAGTATTGTGGGTGTCATCAGGTGTCGTGATGACAGTAACAGTGCATGCATCTTAAGCAGGAAAGTGAACATTGTGTGGTCCTTAGGAGTCAGGAAGTTGATGTTGTTCTTCATATTATATTGGCTGTGATGAACCTTCCGGAGGAGAATTTCTGTGCTGTTGAGTTAGAGATGACACAGGTAAGTTGATACAGTTTGAGCACGGTATTTTCCCATATACTAGCCTAACAGGCTGGAGATTCATTAAAACTCTTCATTAAAGCAATTCTTATTCAAAGAAACAGCACTTTTAGATGTGCTTGCTGTGGCTAATATGTGTCTTGATTTCCCATGTTCCTATACATGTCAGACAATAGCTACTGAAGAAGACCTTGCCCCAGCCTTTACCTTCACCTGAAAGGGATAAGGCTTGCAAGCCACCTATATCTCTTGGTCTGCTCCACTGGTCTAGCAGCAGAGCAAGATCACAAAAAGCAAGTGAGTGTTTTCTGTGTTGCACCTCAGCCCTTCCTGAACCACCCAAACAATCAGTGTGACTCTGTTGTCCTTTGCTGCTCCTATATTGCACAACACATGCTCCTCAGGGCATAACAATTTTCGAATTATCAATATGTAATGGCAAGTAATTAATAAAATATTGTATTTCTAAAGCAAGTGCATGAAATGGGTTTCCAGTCTAATATTTCACATGCGTTTAGAATGGGAGAGATCTGTATGTCCATAAGGACCCAAGAGCTCACTGCCCATCTCCCAGTTTTCCACTGGATTTTCTTGGTGACCTGGGGCAACACAAATACACTCAGAAATATGTGAGCTTGAGTTTCTCACTGAATGGTGAAATCTGTGCCTAATTGTATTGATGTGTGCTTGAAGTTAGGTGTGCTTGGGCGTTAACCTCATATGCTTTCTCTCTTCAAAGAGAAAATCCTCTCCTCTGCAACACTTGCCTTACCCTTGCAGAAAAGCAGCACAAAGACAATTTGGTCTGTGTTTATGAGCCATACTGGTGAGATGCACAAGGAGCTGTGTAGCCACCTTTACCAAGGTAACATTCACAATAAGCCTACAGGGCAGTTGCTATGAATAGGAATGGGGAGTTGAGCTGCCCCCAGGCTTGGCCCAGAGCCTGCAGGCCAGTGCTGTAAGGAATGGTGGTCCTAGCCTGCAGCCCCTATGGATAGGTGTCCTTACTCTGTGCTGTGTCTTAGCATGAAACCTTTGAGCTTCTGTTATTTGACATGTGTTCTAGTGCCTCACGTGGCGGTGCTGTTCAAGTCTCTCAGAGGAGTTCACCATCTTTTCCTGGAAGTCACTCAGCAGTGTGACTTTGGGGATCTGATGAACCAGGATGTGTCTTCTCTGGTATGGCAGTTTTGAAACTTTGCAGCTGGTGAGGAAGATGTCCACAGCAGAACCTGTACCTGTTCGACTTGCAGAGGTTCCCACCATGCACTTGGCAGTTTCCCAATCAGATACTTAAGAAAAAAAATGTAGTCTTTGGATATCACTCATTTTCAAACAATCAGTGCACTTTATTACATTGTCTGAGTTTTTATAGACTGAAAAAATGGCAGCAATTTGTTTCAGGGGCCATGCGGTAAACTTGGCTCCTGCATCCTGTCTTTGGATGACTTGTTCCAGTGTCAGGAAAGCTGGACAATCTCCTTGAAGAGCTTAGTTTTTAGGAGGGATGTAATGCACACTGCAGTGTCTCACCGTAAATAATTCACAGAATGTCAGCTGGTGTCAAGAAATGGAAACCTTTTGAACACAACTGAGATGATCAGTCATGTATTTGCTTCCAAAGCAAGGCTGGAGTTATGCAGGAACAATGCAAGGTACATTCAATATGCAGACCATATAAACTGCTCTTTCTCAGACATAAAATTGAAGAACACTGCCCTCCTTCCTCCTTTTGTCTTCAAGCAAGTCCTCTGGCAGAACTGCCTGCTTTGGTAGCACGCACTGTTGGCAAAAACCCGGTGCTGTAAAAAAAAAAAAAAAAAAAAAAAAATCAAAGGCTGTAGAAACACTGAAAGGGGACTCTTTAATACTCTTTAAACCTTCTGCATGGTTTTCAAATAAATGATGCCAAGCACTGGCTCTGACTCCTGCCTTTCACTCAAGTGAAGAATTCCCTGGCATTTTTTTAACCTAGAAGCTCCATACTCTCCGGCCTCTGTTTTCTCTCTTGGGGACCATGTAGCTGGGTGCTCCAGATGACTTGGGGGTGCAGCAGCAAGAGACAAGGCAGTGCATTTTCCCACAGCCAGGGCTCAGTGGCTGAAAACCATGGAGAATGAGTCTGCAATTAGCAAAATTACAGAACTGATCTGTTTTGTAATATTGCCATTTAGACTTTCAGCATATTTTATCGATGTTATCAACACCAGTTACTAATTCTTAAGCTTCATCTTCACTGCACTTTTCTCAGACTGAAAATTTTCAGCCCTCTAAAGGGCTGATACTGTAGGCATCGAACAGCAGATTTCATTCTGCTTCTTGACATCCTTTAGATGACAATGTAAAAATATATTTTTCAATTATTTTTTTTCTCTATTTTTCAATTATTTTTTTTCTCTCTTTCAATGACAAGGGACAGTGGGACAGTGGCAACTCTGTGAAGCAAGGACCATAATCACAGAATCATAGAATGTCTGGGCTGAAAGGGACCTCCAAAGGTCATCTAGTCCAACCCTCCTGCAATAAGCAGGGATATCTCCAACTAGATCAAGCTACTCAGAGCTTCATCCAGCCTGATCTTGAATGTCCCCAGGGATGGGGCCTCCACCACCTGTCTGGGCAACCTATTCCAGTGATGTATCACCCTCATACTGCAGAACTTTTTCCTAACATCTAACCTAAATCTACCCTTTCCTAGCTTAAAGCCATTACCCCTCCTCCTGTCAGTGCAAACCCTTGTGAATAGTCCCTCCCCTACTTTCTCGTAGGCCCCTTTCAGGTACTGGAAGGTCACTATAAGGTCCCCCCGGAGCCTCCTCTTCTCCAGGCTGAACAGCCCCAGCTCTCTCAGCCTGTCCTCACAGGAGAGGTGCTCCAGCCCTCTGATCATTTTTGTGGCTCTCCACTGGCAATTCTGAAATACTGGAGAAAGGAGTAATCTCATTTAAGCCTCAGAAATCCCAGTGTATAAGTGAGTTTTGTCAGATGTCTGCTGTGTGCCTACCACCTGCTCTGATAATCTATTACTGTACATTATTTATGCATTTAATTTCTGGAAATGCTTCAAAAAGCTTTCCTATAACTGGGACACAACTGCTTATTGCCCAGAAGGGCAAAACCTGAACCTGCTCCTGGGCCAAGCTCTGTCTCTGCTTCTGCAGCATGCTCCATGACAGCTGCTGAAAGACCAGCCCAAGGCTCTGACAGTGTTTGCCCCTTGTTCTCCAGTGCCTGCCTTCACCCAGAAATGGTGGTACTGCCATTGCCCCTCTCACCTTGAAGGACAGGCATGTGGTGTCTACATGGCCAGGTAGAGAAGCTGTGAAAGCCTTTGCCCCATCTTGGCCCTTGCATTGTAATGATTAATTGTAAATGAGCTGCCTGGGAGGGAAAAGGATAACTGACTTAATCACCCACTCACATGGTGTTAGCAAACACTTGCCATATGGATGACACATGAAAAGATGTTTTCTCCTGAGAAAATGGGCCAATTCTACCAAAAAAAAAAAAAAAACAAAAAAAAAACAAAAAAAAACCAACCAAACAAAAAAACAACAACAACAAAAAAAAACAACAACAAAAAAAAAAAAACACCAAAAAAACCCACACCAAAACCAAAAAACTTTTATGAGAGGATCCTCTATCTAGGCTGTGCCGTTTAGCACTCAGGAAGCAGCTGTAGCCTGGAGAAACTGTATTTTCCTTGTCCTGGTGGGCTGGAGATAGAGTGGAAATGACCCACAACATAGAGAGCTGGCTCTGCAGCCTTGCCCAGGGCCTCTGGGGCAAATGGAGAGTTACTGAAGCAGAAAAAAACTTCTTCTTACAGCTTCTAATGTGACTTGAAAGGTGCTGTTTCTCAGAAGGAGGTGATTCCAAATACTCCCCGCAAAATGTGTAACACCCTTGTGCTGAGAGAGGGTGACACGGCTTCACTGGCAGCCTCAGGAGAAGTCGAGAGGCAAAGACGGTACCCAGGGCTTGCACCATTACTGCCTGACCCTGATGGAGAATGGGAGCTATACCACCCCTGTATGCCCTCACAGCTTTTTAAGAAAGCTTTTCCTGGTGTTAGAGTGTATGCATTGCATCTGCAGAAACTGCAGGGCTAATGGAGTTATTGTGCCAGAATATTTTGCTTAACAGTGTGCAGCATTATTTGCAGGTCTTTTAGAAAACCCAATACCAATCTATCAATGGGTATCAAGGCAAATTGCAAAAACTTCTTCAGGGAAAAAAGAAGGAAATAGGTGAGAATGGTTGGCCTGGCAGTAATTTCATTAGAGTTTCTGAGAAACTAAATGTTATGGGATTAAGTTCTTATTCCAATCAAATGTCTGGTAAGAACTGCCAGAGCCAAAGCTGATTTCAGAATAAATTCAAAATGATAAAGTAATGTATGGATTTAATAGTAAAGCAGGTGTAGGGAGACTGGTTTTTACCATGCCTTTTGTTATTAGTGACCAGAAAGGCATCAAATCTCTAAGCGCTACAGTCTGTGTAAAATCAGTTGCACTTCTGTATCTGTGTGATACATAACTGCCCATCTGGAAGAGAAATTGCCTGATATGTAGGTGCTGTCAAGGTAAATGAACAAAAATTAGCGATGTAATTGGTTTGGGTTTGTTTGTTTGTTTATAAATGACTTTTGTTTTCAGTTGACAATTTGGCTCATTATGTTTAAAGTGGAAAATTTGGACTGGTACTATTTTTGGATGTTTTGTTTAACAGAACAAAGTAATAGGTACAAGGCAATACATTTCATGGCCTCATACTGAGGAAGGTTTTCTCACTGTTTCAGAAATGTATCAGAAAATCTGCTCAAAGCCCAGAATTTGACAAATTGCTATTTTTTTACATTAACTGCACAATCATCTTCCATTTGCAAAAATGTGTTAAAGTAAAGCAGCATTTACATCATATTCCAATTTTTTGAGGTTTCAGGGTCCAAGCAGATTTTGTGATTTGACATGCATTTCTAAAACCATTTGCTGTAATTTCTCTTACTTCAGGCTCTATCTATTAATCTTTTCAAGAACTAGCAACTAGTCTGTAGTTTCTGGGTGTGGTGGGACCAATATTAAATCCATTACATACCATCTACCCTTTTCGCATTTTTTAGATGAGCATTTGCAAATAGATACCGGTTGTCGACTGGAGGAAAGGTGCATCATAGTGACTGCAGTAATGAACAAGCTGGCACCGAGAAGCACTGGCACACTCTTCAGTGCACTATCTCACACTTGGACAGGTAGAGAGAAGGCCCACCTTACCACTATATGAGTGGGCTTAGTGCTGGGCACTCAGCAACTTCATGCTTGGTCTTAACAAAAGCCTGAGCTTTTAGGTTTCTCACTTGTCTCAAAGGCTGAAAACAGACAAAGAAGGGAATTTTTTGCCTTGCAACTGGGACTGTAGCAAGACATTACAGTGCTGCAAAATTCCTGATCTACCTTGTTTTTCTTCCCTCTCGTGCTTTCCTGACCCTTCTTTCCTACCTGCCCAAACTGCGTCCTTCCCCCTGCCCTTATGCAGGACTATTACATTTTCACCATGTTGCTGAGTCCATAACCACCCTTCCTTTGCTGTCCTGTTGCAACCTGCTGTATCATCTCATCTGATGACATGAAAATTATCTGATCTATCTCTTGCTTTTTTCTTGCTGTGGCTCTTCTGGGGGCAGTGCTGTCTTGTTCATCATCTCACTCTACCTGTGTGCAGTTCGTCTTCACCATGTTATGGCTGGAGTATGCTATGGGATGTTTAGTCACTCCTTCTGAGGACTGCAAGTTAACCTGAAGGAGCAGAGTTCTGGGCTGCATTAACTGATGTCAGCATGTGAAGTGTAAGTGTGTGTCTTCTGGAGGACTAATATTTTCATGAAAATATTTAAATGAAAATGATCAGTGCTCATGGAGTGTTTGTTCCTGTCTGTGGTTTTCTCTGATTGTTTTAGTTTTTTCAGTTTGTATTCTGTTCACTTATTCTAATCTAATTCTGTGCATTAGGTTCACTGGCAAGAGCGGCAACAATAATAAATACTGACCTTCAAGCTAGTTTTTTTCTCCCAGCTTTTTACAGGCCTTTGCATAATTTTCCCCTCACTAACTGGTGTCTATCTGCCCTGCAAAATGATGAAGAAAGCAAGTTATGGGTTATTGAGCAGAAGGGGGCATGCTCATCGCTGATGCCAACCACCAGCAACTTGGGCTACGGACAGGATCTGCCTCCATTCACTGGGCCACCAGATCATGCTACAATAACCGGTCTGGCAGGGAGCTGGCCTGCAAAGGGTGATGATGGTGTGGCAGAACATCATGGTCTTCACAAAATCGAGTAGCCAATTTAGCTGCCAAACAGATGAATGCTCACCTACAGTCATTTATAAGTCTTGACAGATGTGTAATGATAAATATGGTTATAAATAAAAGTCCAAAAGGATCTTAGCTTTCCCCTTCCTATTTGATAGCAAGGCGTAGGACAGAAAATCCACAAGTCAAAGTATGGAGATAAAAAATATTTCCTATCAGAAATATCAGTTAGCCTTAGGACTGAAAATTCTTTGGCTGTTTTCTATATGTTGATGTATTGCCTTCAGTCCTGGGGCTGGATCCAAGAGTTAATGTTTTATCAATATTAAACAAAACAAGAAAACTTCTAGAAGAGAGACCCTGCATTTGCTTACTGAGACCCAAATATACTTCTGAAGTAAGCATTTGACAAATGATGGTTATTTATCAGTTTCTTTACCTCCTTGATAGGCTACCAGTAGCAACATCAATCTTCTATTGCTTTTTCCAGCCATTGTCACTGTTTTGGATTCATTTTAGTGTAGATTGCAGCTTTGATACCTAGACTGATGAAAACCTAACGGGAAACTCATGTTCATGAAGAACACCCTTCATGGAGTACAGATCGTCTATCCTGGCAAAGCATGACCAGGGATAGTTAGAAATTTTCAGCCTTGAGTCTTCATTTCTGATTAATAAATTAATTTTTAAATGAAAGATGTTATCCTCAGGTAAAAAAGGAAAATGGAAATGGATAGCACTTGATCATCTGACTTTATTTTTTTTGCATCCATTTAAGGTACTGATATTAGATTTTATTAATAAATTTAGTTCCACTATTACAAAAAATGTGCAAAAAATATTCAGATTCTGCATCTAACTTGGATGGGGACTGGATTGACTGCCAGTGATTGATTTAATTTCTTTGGTGATCTTAATGTGGACTCATTAATTATGTGCACATCTAATTTAGAAATGTGAATAATTCCTTTTAGAGGACAACTCACATATTTAAAGTTAGTCTTGTGCCAAGGTGTCATATTGAATTGAGGCCATAAACCTAAAACTGTGACCTAGCACTTTTTCTCCTTAAAAAAGTATTTTCAGTAGGGGATATAAAATGCTCAAAAGTACTTCTTTACTTTCACCAATTGAACAACATAACAATTTAGAACAGGATTGTTGATTTTATTTACAAAGGCTTTCTCCAAGAATTTGTTCTCATCTCTTCTTCTTAAAATGTAAAGAGGCTAGAATGTGCCAAGGAAATAAAGCTCTAGTATTCCTATATTACCAGAAATGAAGAAAATTAAATATTCAATTAAAAACAAATTTTTTGAGCAGTGGCAGACAAAAGTAGGTTTACATTAGCATCCAAACTGACCATCCAGAGTTCCTGAGATATGTATTTACTCACATTTTATTAATGACCATTCATTATGTTTCTTTGACTAGTTTTAAGGAGGTTGTAATGAGGGATCCCAGGCCTGGATTCATAGCATGCTATTCTAGTCACTCCCTGGATTACATTCAGAATAGAGCAAATTAAGGTTGTCGAGTTTTGTTAGATGTGTTATGTTAAATAATGAGAACCAAAGAATAAAAATTAGCATTTTAGTAATCTATTTCAGTAGTCCATTCTGCAAATTGATACCTATATTTGCACCCATGAGACTTAAAAATTCATGTTATTCTGCTACCTGCTTATTTTGCACAGAAACACTGTCTGCTCTTGTAACATGTATATTTTCATATTCGCACATAGGCCCAAGGTAAACAATACTTTGAAAATTCATTACTTTGATAATTTGGTATCACTGTATTGATTAATGTGACTATGACCTTGCAGTATTTTTCTCAGAATGATTACTATTGCTCACAAAATGTATGTATTTTTGTATCTTTCTTCATTATTTGCAGTTGCTGACAGCTGTCTTCAGGCTGATCCCAAAGTACTCTTTCAAGTCCTTAGCAACTGAGGAAACGTGTGGGATTGGATATAACCAGATGTGTCAAAGATCTGAAATTTCAAAGCTGTTGGAGTAACTACCTTTTTATAGCACCAAAAGAGCTGAAGAAGTACAAGTTACAGATATGTGACCGTGTTTATTGCAAACTAAATCATCGAGAGCTTACTGTTTTCTTCAGCACTGTATTTCTAATATACTATAACTCGTATGAGCAGCCTGGTCATTAATTGAAATTAAAAGCAATCAGATGCTAAGACCGCTGCCTTATTTTAAAGGCTGCCTGCAGTTCTTCCTTGCTCAGTTGGTTTTGCTTTGTCTGCTTTCACATATTCAAACAGTTGGATTTTTGCTTTATCCCTTTCAGCATGTGTTTGCAGAAAATTATATGGTAGATTGACTTTTCTTGCCTCCCTGGCATTAACAAATGAACCCTCAAACACCACTGCTTTGTATTTCTTGAATAAAATTTTAATAGCCCCAATTACAGGGTGAAATAGAAATTGCAGTGCAGTCTGGCCTTGGTTGCCTCCTACAGAGCATTTCAGCCACCTGCATGGTGCCTCTGGATGCATCTTAGAGAAATGATCACCCTTTATGTGTATACCAGGGGGCAGTCAAGTAGCCTTTTCAGGAGTCTCTCAGGGCACAAGTGCTTCTCCCCTTTCTGAATGGAGGACATCTACTGTCGGTGTTTTTACAGCCATAGCCTCAAGCACCATCAGGTGGTTAGCACTCCTTAATGAGATTTTACTTGCTAATTCTTTCCAGTTTTGTGTTGAGCTTGGGATGTCTTGTGCAATGACACTTACTGGCTGGGTAAGTTTTGAAAAAAGGAACTGCTGATTACCTTTACTACCGCTTTGGCAGGAGACTGCAAACTCAACAAATCCGAGTTGTGCAAAAAGTTGTGTTTCTGCTGAAATACAGACCAAATATTAGCTGTTTTACCTATATCCAGTTGGAAGGAAATCAAAAGGCAGAGTGGGAATCCAAACACATCCCATTAAGTTATCCAAAGTCCAGAGACAGGGATCTGCCACTGCAAAACTTGTTTCAGAGGGGGTTGCAGGCTCAAAAGTCTCCAGCAAAACAGTGTTTGGGAGGTTTTGAGATTCAAGTGAGAGCCATAAAACTGAAATTAATTTCTGTTTCTGATAATGCTGCTTTATTTCACAGCAGTATTCAAGGATGCATACTCTGTATGTTGATGATGGTGGTGAGCTTTCCTGGTGTTACATACTTTGGTGTTTGCTTTCAGAGAGCAAATAGAAAACAGAAAGTCAAGTGTAGGACTGCTGTCCTCTTTCTTGGTGTGAATCCTGACTTCATGTAGCCCCTTATATCTGACAGTCGGAAAAAAAAGTAAAAGAAGTGATGAGTGACTAATGAATAAAAGACTATATTCTTTCCTTTACAGCAGAAAAAAAAGCGTTGCCTGCTTCTCTTGTAAATAACAAGATAATCACATGGAGATAGATAATAATTGTCTTATTACTAGGACCTCAAATTGTGCCCTAGACGTTCTGATTGTAGGAACCTCCTGTCAGGGCCAGCTGCTGCTCCTTTGTCTTCATCCCCGCAGCCCCTGCTCTGGCTAGGCAGCCAATGTCCCAGTGCACAGCAGGGCCTAGGCTGCTCCCCACCTGACACCCCAGCTGAGCATCTGGGCACCTTCACCCATGGCTGGCAGCTCTGCCAGCACAGAGCCGCTGGGAGGAACTGGCAGGGGAAAGTCTCCCGATCTTCAAAAAGCAGATGAGGAGCAATGTCTTTGCCCAGTCCTTAGCCACCCCTTCAGGGCTGGGGTGTGCTGGTGAACCAGTAGCACAGCGGGTGATGTGAGCACACTGGAAGTGCCCACATGCCTCCCTTGTGCCCATTGCACTATGGGCTACCAAAGCCTTTGGTAGCAGTAGTGAATCTCAGAAAAGCTTTGGTTTTGGCTTTATGGTCTTTTACTTCTATATTTACTCTAACATGACAGCTACCAGCCGCGTTTGTTTGTTTGTTTGTTTGTTTTTTTCAAGGCTTATAAAGATTGAATGACATTAGATCTTCAAAAAATCACTGGGAAAATATTCTCATTATTACAGTAACTAATGTTCATACCCCAGTGGACAATAATTCTGCATTTGCCAACTTATCAATCAGCTATTTTAAAATCTGGTTATTACAGGTTCTGTGGTACAATATCAATATTTGACACTATCACATCCTTGCTGTTTGGTTTGTAAGCTTCTAATCTGTAGATAACTTTATCTACAGCATCACAGTGCTTTGTCTTTGAGTTACTAATATGTACCTAAAGACCACATACAAGCAGTGATAAGGTTATCTGTGGAACTGTGAAGTACGGAAAGGGAGGAAGAAGGACATAGTAGTTGCAGAAAGAACTGAGCTGAAGGTGGTACTTGACTCATCTCTGAAGTCAATAGGAGCTGTGCAGTTGTTTCACTGGTGATAGAATAACCAGCCCTGGCAAGAATATTGTAATTGAAACCCCAGTGTTACAAAAAATACATTCAGTTTGTGTTTATCACAGTTTTACATTCACATGATGGTCTTTTTCGCTCCTGTTAAATCTCCAGACTGAAGCACTTGCTGTAAGCAGTCTCATCTAATGTCGTCTCTGTGCCAGGCTTTCTTGCTTTATAACCTAAATGGACAACTTCTGTTGTCACAGTAGAAATAAGTCGCTCATTAGTTCTGTATCTTTTGGGAGTTGTGCCAATCTTCTGTATGAAGGAAATCTAAGTAGAGTAAATAAAAGACTTTAGAGATTAAGCAATGCAGTTGTTACACTGATTAATATTTGAACAAATTAATGATTAATATTTGAACAAATAAATGAAAAAGTACCAAGGTGAGTGGTTAGGAGGTAAAGGCATTAAGATACCATTGGTACCCATGTGTAAAAGCCAGCCTACTTGAACTGTAAATTCTTCTGAAAACTTCCTTCTGCACAGGTTACCATAGGAAACATTTTGTGGGAGTGGTTGATCTTCATGAGGAAGAACATCTTTACTGTAAGGGTCACAGAGCACTGGAACAGGTTCCCCAGGGAAGCTGTGGCCTCTCTTTCCTTGGAGACTTCTAAGACCCGTCTGGATGCGTTTCTGTGTGACCTGCCCTAGACCAGATGGTCCTGCTCTGGCAGGGGGGTTGGACTTGGTGATCTCTGGAGGTCCCTTCCAACCCCTAACATTCTGTGATTCTGTGGTTCTGTGATCTGTTGTTTCTGATTTGGTGCAGCTATTCTGGGATCAAATGAGTCAGCACTAGGATAAACTCTAACGAATGGCTTGTGAGATTGGATGCCTCAAGTTGTCCAACCCCATATGTTTCAGTGATCTGAATTTGCATAGGGCAGGTACCCGACAATTCCGAAAGAGATGACAACAACTGGGTAAATATGAACCATCAGTGTGCTGAGGTGGCCAAGAAGGAAAATGGCATCCTGGCTCCTATCAGAAATAGTGTGGCCAGCAGGACCAGGGAAGTGATTGTCCCCCTCTACTTGGCACTGGTCAGGCCACATCTTGAGAACTGTGTTCAATTTTGGGCACCTCAAAACAAGAATAGTATGACAGGCAAAAAAAACTGGACATAGCCACCCTCCTGCTACCCATGGATTCACACTCTCATTCTGAGAGCTCTGTGCACGCACGTAACTAATAATAGCTGGGTGTTGGAGCTATCATGTAGAACACATACATTGCTTCTGTATTGCCAGGTAAGATGCAGAGTCACAGGCCTTTGGAAACCGGTGTATGATCTGTCGCCTTGGCAGCTGCTAGGTCTGACAGTCCTGAGTCAGCTTCTTCTGAGAAGGCCAATAGTGCGTCATTGCCATGTCACAATACCCTGTTTTTTTGCCCCATGTTGTGTACATATATATATATATCAATATCTCGAGAGCACCATTTTGAAGATTATTGCCTCTAGCAGATCTTGATCTATCTGTTCATGCTGTGAGATGCAAAATTCCTTTGCTAGAGAAAATGTGCCATGACGTAGCCTCTCCAGCTGGTAGGGGTTCCCTCTGGCACAGCATGTTGTTGACTGCTGGTATGCATGCCTGATCAGCCCGTGTCAGAGGACGTGGCTTTCAGTGCACCTAATACAATCATGTGGTGCTGGTGCTTATATCTCCCACAGCTCCTCACGCACCTTACACCTGGTGCTAGGGATTGTTGTATTTACCCGCACCCAGCCCGGCCAGTGAACAGCTTCTAGTTTTAATGGTTTGAAAAATGAGGCACTTTAATTTACAGGAGAAAAATTCCAAGCAAGACTGCAAAGAGCTTGTAAGTCCTCAGATGAGATACTCACTCTCCTTTGCTTCAAGGCTGTGTTTGCAAAGTGATGCCTAATATGTTTCTGTGCCCCAAGGGGTTTATGAGGATGCAAGTGAGGCACTTGGAAGCTATTGCTTTGGGAACCAGATGAAGAAATCTTCCAGTAGCCAACTTGAGACCCAGATGTGATGAATCTTGTTGCACAGAGATATAGAGATGCATTAGGGGTGCAGGGAGTTCCTGATGGGATCAAGCTGGCAGCCCCTTGCTCTGAAGATAATCTCCCCGTCATGTGGGAGAGGTTTTGGGGGCACAAGTATATGCTCCAGCCCTCCCTGGGTCCTCTTTTCTTCCCACAATCTACAGCCATACTCTTGCATTAGATATGTTGATGAATACATCTCTGAGCGGTTTGGTCCAGACGCATTTGTAGAACTGTAGTCTTTGCATTCATCTAAGCCATTTCTGACCACACTGATGCCCTCCACCCCAAACCCCAGCTGCATAAAATTACAGAAGTTACTGCTTGCTGGGTAAAGAAGGACTGTATTTTATATGGTTTAGGCTTATCTCCTGCTGATTTAACTGCATGCCCTTGAACTGTCTGATTGTGGGATTTAGTTAACAGTGGTTCATGATACAGCTTACCCTTGAATGGTTTTGGAAACACAGATCATATTCTACTCAGCCTTCCCCTTGAAGGGCCTCAACCTTCCTGGTCTTCCCACATGGACAGTTTCACCTTGACCTTAACTTGCCATATTCATCCTTCTCTGTACTTCCCCTAACTTCTGAAACTGCTTCCTGAGTCATTGAAAACAGAGCTGTGCAAACCAGTCAAGTGGGTGCACAAGTTCTTATAGCAGCAAAACTGCACCTTCTTTCTTGCTCTCAGTACACTTTCCTACAATGTCCTGTGTTTTTCTTGGCTATTTAGCTCCCGCTGCGCCAAAGATTTCAGTGGGCCATCCATGGTGACTCCAAGACCTCTAACCTAACCAGTAACTGCCGATCCCAGGTTCAGTATCACGCAGACATGGTCAGATGTACTACCTTACATTTATCCACGTGGATGCCCATTTGCCCACACATGAATTTGTCTAAAGTAATTGTGGAGCATCTCACCACCAGCACAGCCAGTGACTGATGGAAGGAGCTCAGCTGCCATTTTCAAACCTAAGTGTTACACTGTTCAACCTATTCTGTAGGTCACTGATAAAAGGGTTGAATAAAAATTATTCCAGCACCCTCCTCTGAGGGTTACCAACAGTGACTTTTTCCATCTCAAGCTGTGACATTTGGCCCTACTCTTTGCTTCTTATCCTTTAACCAGCTTTTTATCCTTAGAAGAGTATTTCCTCCCATCCCTGGCGACACAGCTTATTTAATAACTTGTGCTGTGAAATCCTGTCAAAGACTTCATGAAAGCCCAAATATAAGGTATCTTCTGGATTCCCTTTATCTACAAGCTTACCAGCACCCTTGAGAAGCCAGCTAAGCATGAGGGGGCTGCCTGACCCCCCGCTGCAGTGTGGAGCTGTGCAGACAGCATGCTTCATGCACAGGCTGCTTGCAGGGAAAGGTCATGCCGTGGTGGGACCTGTGCACCATGAAACAAGGGACCAGAAAGCAAGCACCTCCCAGCAAAAGCAGCTGCTGGGAACCTCAGTGGGGTTGAGGTCAAGCTGCTGACCCTTCCTCTCTGCCCCTTCTGTGGGTGGCCCCAGGCATCTTCTAGGTGGCACAGCAGTTATATGGTCTCCATGGTACTGCTCAGAAGGTGTTTCTGCAAAAGCACAGAGGCCTCTCCTGAAGGTGCCTGGGCAAATAGGAAGATAGGGAAACCCCATGGGCATGCCAGCTGGGTTGTCTTGTATTTATTTCATGTGGAGGAATTGAGGTGGTTGGTGAGCACTCCATAATGAAGACTCAGGAAATTCAAGCAACACTTCCATTTTCAGGCTTTCATTTTGTCTGTATTTTTACTTAACCCAGTATTGTGGGCACTCCAGTTTAATTTGTCTTTTATTTTTTCAGGAGCTTATGCTAACTAAAGCATATAATCGAAAGGGTTTGCAAGACTTTCTAACCTGCTCAGTCAGTGTTTCAGTCAGCACAAGAAACACAGTTTCCTTAAAGCTCCAGAAGAACCCTTGGGTATAGGTTAAAAATGTCTAAGGTGTCTGTGATGCTTTTCTTAGATTTTATTTTCTCTCTGCCTGATGACGTCTTGTTAAGTCCTGAAAAAAAGCATCTTTCCTAATGAAAACATTTTTCATACAGTTATTGGTCTTTCTGGTCAGGTAATTCTGTCTGACAGGTGATCTGGTCGTTCCTTGCTGCCTCTAGGGGATTTGGACTGAGGGAACCGATTTGTGCATCGCTACCACAACAACCTGGACATGCACCAAACTCGGCATGCTGTAAGTAGAGCATGTCTGAAATTTGAAAAGGACAGCCTCTGTGCTCCCAGTGCTCAGCAATCAGCTAGGAGGTCGGCCAAGAACCACCAGGTCACCTCTCCTCTTTTCTAATCTGAGCAAATGAAAGGAAACGTGAAAGCAAGTTTGTCAGGCAATGGTGTGTGAATTCTGCAAGCTCTGCAGATACTTGTTCTTCTCACCTCAGTTAATTCAGCTGAGGAAAACCACCTGAACTCGAAAGCAAGGCTTGCCCAATGTGTTTGCATTGGTACAACTGACACAGAGTTTTGCTGACTCTGCAGTCTTGGTGACACCAGGGGTTTATCACTGCAGTCCAGGAAGGGTTTCCTGGGGCTGTCCTGTTGTTCTATGCTTGGCATGGTTAAAACATGTACTTATTCTTATTTGGAACAGCTGCTTTTATTATGCTTTGCAAAGAACTCATAGCTGTGGCTGTGGCTTTCTGACTTGTCTTTGCTGCTACAGGGGTTTCTGTTGCTTGCGGTGGTATCACCAAATGAGATCAGTATGTCTTTACCACGGAACCTGTAATTACAGGGCTGCTTCAGATTACCCACAGAGCAGTGCTAGTGCTGCCATTGCCATGCTTTTTTACAATCACCTTGTTATTGGTAATGGAAAGCTGCATGTAAGATACAATAACTGAGTGTATATTTCTCCAGTATCAAACTTTCTGGAAGTTTGAAGAGAAAGCCCTTCTACACTTGTTTCAAAATCAAGGATACTCATTTGCAAACGTGGTATTTTATGCCAAGTGGTTAAATATTATTTACTGATTCATAGAAAGGTATTACAACAACGTCTACAGACATCTTCAAGAGATTTACACTTTACTAGAACGTTGGTGACTTGGAGTCACCATAGAGCCAGTCCCAGATGGACCTTTATCTGAGCAAAAGGTTTTCCCTTCTGAGGGGAACAGAAGGGCCCATCTGTCGCCCAGACCAATCCCACAGGGAGGTCTGTTGCCTCCCTGGGGCTCGGATTAGGGATGTTAAAAGGAAACTCCCCAATCTTGTAACTTCCTCTGATTACTACCTACTGCTGATTTTTCAGGTTGGCAGTGGCGAAATCACTATAAGAAATGTAAAGGCAATGAAGAGGGACTTTAGGGCCCTGGGACAGCTGGTTAGGGGGTCTGGAGCTCAAGTAGTGTTTGCCTCCATACCTTCTGCTGGAATGGGAGTAGAGGTAAAAAGGAAGA
>NW_008608593.1:34853-48434 GCF_000691845.1 Merops nubicus | reverse complement strand
GATTTCCATCCCTTGGTTCGTGACAGCCTCACAGGTTTGGTCTCTGCAATAATTAATGAATGCTCATTAGCATACTAAAGGAATTAAACCTTCTCATCCAATTCTTATTACATCATATTAAGACAAGAGTCTCATCCTAATGCTGTATATGAACCACATTTCAGTTTCTTCACTCAGGGTAAATGGCACCTTGCTCTGCTTTCCCACTGTGGTAAGGACTCTTCATGAAGCACTGCTCATTGCCATCAGCTCAATCTCCTGCTCTCTCAATTAGATATTGCCAAGCTCTGAGCTTACACCCTAGGCTTTGATTTCAGTAAAGAAAATGCACTGATAGTCACTCAGGTCCTCGTCTGAAAAATCTGACCACAACCTTGCTTCTTTCTCATCTAAGAAACAAGTTCCTGAACTCAAAAATATAGGATAAAGCAAAGCTACTCCCTCTCTCATAGTGCTTCTTCTAAGCCTGAAAGTTATGCCTAAATCAATTTTCCACACTGCCTTTTCTTTTGGCTTGCTTAATTTCAATTACACTGCCAAATGATTGCACTTCTTTCTTCTTTTGTGGTCCTCAGCTTTCTAGAGCAATGCATATTTTACCTAGGATGTTCTATAAAATACCCTTGAAATTTCCCTGGCATTCAGATTTGCTGCATTTCCACAAACAATTCCTACAAAACCAGATAAGCCCCTCTGCCCAACTTCACTACAATGTCCATTCCAATAAAAAAAAAAGTCAACCCATCAGTTGAACAAATGTAGTGCCTAGCATGAACCAAAGGGAAGAACAGTTAACTTGACAATGTAAATAGCTTTAAATATAACAATTTGTACTGCTTTTCAAAACAAAAGATTTCACTGTAACTGCTTCTTTCAAATGTGGAATGATATTTAACTATTCCTATGTTATGACTGTTTGAAATGTAGAATAGAAATTAAACTTAAGCACAGGACTAAAAATCTGTAAGAAACCATGTAATCCATCATTCTTTTGTCAAAATAACTGGATGTTCTGGCTCTGCTGCTTTAGTTGGAAGTTTATTGAATAAAGCGCTGGCTACATTTGTCTCCAAGGTTACTGGGTTTCGTGGTACACACTACACCACTTTATTTCAGAGCAAAAGCTTCGAATAGAGCAACATATTGCAATAAAACAACCCTTTGCTTGTCTCCACACAACACTCTTCTTTCTTACCTCTCTCCCAGTGATGCTGAAAACCTAAGAATGGATCCTACACACTATTTCATTTGTCAAGCATCTATGCCAGGAAAATGCTGACAGCTGCTGCTGGGACAAACTGGCACACTTCTTCAGTCTTGTTCTGCTCTTTGTTAACATTTTGGAAAGGTCTACCCATTTTATTACAGCAACTCTTCTGAGATATTAACAGAGACTAAATATTCTGTCCAAGGATCCAGTCCCTTTCCTTTTTTTCACGGTGGTGTTAGAGCAGGTACAGACACTGCTGGAGCTGTAGTTTCTGCCAGGTGGCCTCTCAGCTGGAGCATGTTCCAGCTGATCACCACATGCCCTGCCCAAGCTCCCCACCCTCACCTTTGGCTTACTGGAGAATACCATGGTGATCATACTGCTAAGTCATTTGTAAAAAATATTTTTCTCATTCCTGAGGTAACAGTTCCGTGTCTTCACCTATCAGCAGTGCTCCCGATCCAGTATTCTGGATCCCTGCTGGATCCTTGCTGGATCCAGGAGGGACTTTGACAGGCTAAACTCATAGCCTATAATCCTCCTTCACAGAGGGCTGCAGAGGCTCTGCACTGCTTGGAGAACAGAACCATCTGCCTGTATAGATACCTGCTCCCTACCTGAGCCCTCCAGACATCAGCTGGACGCCCACATCTAAATTCTCTGAGAAGCACCCCTGACAGCTGTACTCCGATTTCACTCATGACACAAAATACATTTTAGCAGAAAACATTTTTCTAATCACATTCCTCAGGGAAATATTTCCTGAGTATCTTCCTAGCAATTATATTCCCTCTGCTGGTTTTATCAATCAGAAGTTTTTTTTTTTTCCTTTGGTCATGAAATCTAAAAATGGGCTGTTAAGACTTTATGGGATACTTTAATTAAAAAGAATTGCACATATAATTTGTGTCCTCACAGGGTATAGCCATTATTAAATCAATTTTGTTGTTGTTGAGTTAGACTAATGTAAAGGTAGGATATTGGATTTCTAAACTAATTATAGAGGCAAGAGGCAAGAAGTCTCATCCCAAGTTTAATAGAAACTTTGGACAGCATACACTCAGGTATTTTAATTTCCTTAATTCTATCTGAATACCTGATCAACTTAATCTAGCAGTAGTGTAACTTTCAGGCATTGGAAAACTGGCATTTATTTTACTTACTGCTGCACATCTAGGTACTAGGTTTGTAGGAAGCATGTTGTGTTACCTCCCTGGTGACTGAATCAGCAATATTCGTCACCCACCTACCTCCTTGATGCCAGGCTCATGTAATTCAGAGCGTTTCAACTCTGATGTAATAAATTCAACAGACAGAAGTTTCATGAAATCCTTTCTTTGCTTTTCAAAGCTCTGGGCATCTTGGAAGTTGTGAATCTCCTTAGCCACATCCCATGAACTCCCCATTCTCTGAAGCACTCTTCAAATCGTTCAAAGGAAAAAGGGAAGGGATATTAACGGTATTGAAAGATGTTTTGCAGAGATACACCAGTAGTCAATACTGGTGAGGTTCTTCCTTCCCCAGAGGCAACCAACTTGACAGCAGGAGTTACTCAAGTAAACATAAAATGCTAGGACCACTGCACCTTGACTATGTTTTTTTTAAACTGTACAAAATAAACTTGTACTCAGTCTCTCTGGGCCAGTCTTCCTCTTGCTTCAGTTTCTTCAGTAACACCTAATAAACCTACAAGGAGGGATACTAGGGTTACACCGTGTATCCCCTGCAATTTATAAAGGAGCCAACACTCAACACTCTCAGGTTTCCATGGAGAATCTTTGGCATCAGATCAAATACAAGCTCTTCTGTCTTAAAAGGCACAATTTCTCAACTAAATGAACCTGACTCCATATTCAAAATAAGAGCCAGAACTGAGAGAACAGAGGCAGTCATCTTCATTTTCAGACACGAGTAGGTCTACATATGCCAAAAAACATAGGAACAATGAGCAGTTGGTTATAGCAAATCATACCAGACATTGATCAAACCAGGTCATAAATAATTCTGTCCTCACTGTAAAAAGATTTTAAAAAATTAATTTAAAAATAATCAGCCTTTCTTTGTACTCAATAATCTGGAAAAAATATTCCAATTGACATGTAGTTACTCCTCATTTTGTAATATAATTGAAATTTCAGTATGACCTACAGGTTTCATAGATTTTGCAAGTCCTAATAGCAGAAAAAGGAGAGAGGAAATCAAGAAATAAGCTCTAGCAAGCAGTAAATGGATATGCTGATTCCTCAGCTTTCCATAAATTAATAGGTCTAGTCTAGTAAGTGTCATATTTTAAGGACAGCTGAATCAAACTGTAATTTTTCAGACCTGAAATGTGATCACAGTGCTTAACAATGGATAAGCTACAAAAAAAATCTGTGCTTTTCATGCCATTTCTGTGCAATGCGTACTAACTATTGATCAATGCTATATATCATGTAGACTAATTAATGAGTGATTGCCATTGGTCATGTATGTAGAATCTGACAGATAACAATATTAAGTTGTGCTGTAAGTGGAATAAATATCTGAACAGGTTAGCAAGAGTAGACATACCCCTTGCACCAAATTCTTTAGTCTAGCTAGAATTAGAGGCTGCATCTTAAAACACTTTTGCAGTATCTGAATTTAACTCATGCATAAAAATTTCAGTAAAACAAATTAATCTGGGTCTGATGCTCTCCCTCGCGCACACATTTGTATAAAAATACCTGTGTTTGTAGGACAGTGTAAGAAATATTAAAAATATTAAAAGCATACCACATTTCCACACAGATAACCCATGTTTCAGATAACACACTTTTACAACATACCAGTCCTGGCAAAAGAATTCTTACAGAAGCCGTGTTCTCATGCCACCTTCAAATTCAGGTAAATTGATCAAAATTGGAGGTGAGATGCTTAGGTAGAAGGAGTAGGGAATGGGGGCCTGAAACAGAGAGCTATGGGGAAAGAAGGAGACAGGGTGTGGGTTCTACAGATCTGGGCTAACAAATTTCCTGAACACAAGCATAATCCTATTGCTGAGACACAAACCTTGCTTGTTCTCTTCTGCAGGTAACTAAGGACTATACATGTGAAATGTAGTAAAATAAACATGAGCACAGAGTGGCTCTCTCACAGAGAAACAGCCAGTGGACACATTGAGAAGAATGAGCCTTTTCACGTAGCCTCCACATGCCAAGTCCATCGGGTATGCTCAAAGTGTGCACACAGCTTGTACTTTCTTCATCTGCATTTGGCTCAAATTGGGAAAAACGTTTCATGGAGTTCAGCTGGATTAGGACCTTGTTTACCATGTCTGGTTAGGAAAAGCGTCAGTATTGTCAGGTGAGCTTTTATTAAGTAATGGGTGTAATTTATAAAATCACAAGCTTGAAGTCCCAACCAAAAGAAGACTTTAAAATGTTGCTTCTCTATAGAAAACGGGCTTTGCAAACCTTGCTTGAATTCTTCTTACTCTTTTTGTTGTTTTGCATGGTCTTATTGTAGTGCACGCAGCAGCCTCCATATATATATGTATATATACTGTACCTATACTATACATATGTACTCCATATGTACTACAAACACCACAAAGCAAAGCCATACTTTGTGGTGACACTGGGACCCAAACAAGATACCATTGCACATTAAAATTGTATTAAACTAATTGAAAAATAGATTAAACATTGCCAATAAAACAAGATAAACACTAAACATTAAAAGACAGAGACTTTCCAGTGTTCCATAAAACCATACCTTTCAGACAAATTAATTATTTTCATCATAAGAAAATGATAACTGTGAAAGAAAACATTCCAGAAGAAAGTAATGAGTAAAAAGCTTCAGGTCATTTTTGATTACATTAAACCCAATTCCCATTCTTCATAAAATATGCAGAATTTTGCATCTTAAATTGTACAGTTACCGTCAAAAAAATTGCTTCCTTTTTAATCCTGCAAGAAATGAAACCATAATTGGATAGGAAACTATTTGGAATATATCCAGAAAGAAAAAACATACTGCTATTCTCTTGTAAGTGGCACAGCATCTGTCAAGAGTTTTCACATACCTTCAGGAAGACACCTCAAATTAAGTCAACATTGCACTTGATTTCAATGATCAGAGTTAATATTCTGCAAACCCAAACTGGCTGCCTTGTTTACTTCATAGTTTCAATTTCTATTGCTGTAATTCACGTTGGCAAATAAATGGATGTGTGAGGGGCTTGCCCTCTGAATAAATAATAAAATTTAACTTGTCAGGAGCTTCCTTTGCCTTGAATGGAAAACATTTCTCTGTTGAAGCTAAATCCTGTTGCAAGAAACTTAATGAGCAGCTCCGGAATAAAAACTAATGGTGTCTTTAAGCTACGTGGCCACCTTGATGAGCATTAGAATTACATCTGAGACCAGAGGGAAGAAAAGGAAGATGCACTAAACAAAATACGTCTTCATTTGAGGAGCAAAGTACTACCCAGTGGCATTATACATTGTTAATAAATTTTCTTTATCTGAAACTATAATTTAATATTCATGTATCTAATTTACAAGTGACAAAGTAGCATATTCTAAAATTAGAGTAGAACCAGCAAACTAGTAACTACTATAAACAATAACAAAACACAACTCAAACATATTTTAAGGAAACAATAGATACATTTTGGACTGGGGAAAGACTTCAGTTGCAGATATTGTTTTAAATACAGCTGTTAATTACGGCTGGAAAAGAAAACTTCAAGCTCAGAAAGATTTTCTGCCTAGGGAGTCCTGGGTATATACATAACGACCAAGAGTACGCTACCAAAAAGTCCCTTATTGGTTACTAGTGGATACAGTAATAATAGTGAATGCTGAAATTGGGGAAAAAAAAAATCTTTTTCAATACCAATGTTATATGATGCACTAGACAATATATCCCCTTTGAGCAGAAACTAGAGAAAATATCGTGCCCTTTATTATCTCTGTGGTTTCTTATGTGTAATAGAGAGCGAAAGAATTGCACTTATTGTAACATTGAAGTGTTAGATTGCAGCTTACCTTTTAAAATATTAGTGGCCATAATACTTATGGTAGGTTGTGCCTTATGCAAAGATGAATAAAGATGTGCATTTAAATTAAAAAACGAGCAACCACTTACAGAACCAACAGTGAGGCTTAACATAACAAACATGCACTAACCCTACACTTTATGCAAAACTAAGTTCTTTCAGGAAACTGTAACCAACTGTTGACCTTCCACAAACGTAAAGGTTTTGTCCCTTGGTAATATGTTTGGACTTTGTAGTTGAATTCCAGTTTATTAGCTCATTGTCTGTAAATGTGCTGTTCCACTGTGATATCCTTTAGCTGCCCTTGAGCTTCTGCAGAATCTGCAATCTTACAGTCACTTTTATTTAAGGTTTTATTGAGCCTCAAAGTAAGTCTCCTTCAGTCCCCTACACAAATAGGCTTCCTTATTCATCCTCTTCAGGTTCCTGTGGTAAAATTGGTGTCTCCTCCTTTAAACAAGCACTAAAAAACCCAAGGATTGTGCTGTAAAGGTGATATTTGCTTTTCTCAGAAGCAATGTTATGACCTTCATCCGGGTAGATCTAGCAGAGGAGAAAGGAAAAAAAAGTAAATAGTTTTTAAAAGGCTTTTCGAATATTTAGGGCTCTAATTTTCTTTCTCTGATCTTCAAAATGTTTTAGATGACAACAGGATGATAACGTTAATTTTATGGCATCCGGGAAAGCTAATAAAACTCAAAGCAAAACTCATTCTCTTGGAATTTGAACTTATATCAAACAACTACTGCAGTGGGAGATCTGCAGAAGTGAAAAAATTTATATTCTCAGTCATTGTGCTTACCACAGTTTACTTGGCTGGCATTTTCAATAGTGTCTAGGCATCCAAATCCCATTAACGCCAATGAGGATTAATTACCTCATGCTTTTAGGGACCTCTCAGTATCCCAGCTTCTAAGTGTTCAGCAAAAAACATTTCTATTCATATTTTTAACTGTCTTCTTTTCTTATCTAAATCCCATCATCTCTCTTTCCTAGGGTAGATGTGGGCATTTTTACCTCTTAATTCAAATTCCATTAGAAATTTCTCCCAAGTGAGGCAGAACAAAAATCTGCCGGCTGAATGGAGAAATCCAGGCCACAGGGTTTAGGACAAGAGACTCGAGGTGGTCACAGGCACAAAGCTTCAGCTGCCTCCTCAAACTCAGTTTATTACCAGATCACACGAGAACAGTTCAACGGAGCTTGGAAATGCTTCATTGGAAACTACAATTTCACCTAAGGCTTGGAAGGGTTGAAGTTTGCAAAGTGTCACATCAGAGACACTTGGAGGAGTGACCCAAAATCACATCGCTGAGGATATTCAAGAAGGTTTCATGTAATCAGAACCCTCAGCCAGCAGCATCCAGGAACTCCATGGTGGGTCCTGCATAAGTCTCTGTCAGCAGCATGCCCTGTCCTACTCCCCTCACAGCACCCTCATCCTCCAGATGGCTGCAGAGAGATGGAACAGCACTTTTGCCTTTTAATAGATTTAAAATGTTGAAAATACAGAGAGATTAGTTTCATGTGATTTTAGGTAAAAAGGGACTAAAGCAGTGGTGTCTCCATATTACAAAGAGTGCATATGGACTGTAAAGCTTTTTGTATAGCATAGGATAAATAGATGGGGAAAAAAGAGAGCCCAGAACCATGTCAAGAAGATACAGTTCTTGATATCCATGCTAACAGTAAGAAAAATGGTATTAAATGGAGTTCTCACTGCAAACTGAGGGAATAGCAGTGTGTTGTGGTAGGGAGGGTCCTTCTTAGGGAAGAAATTGCAATGTGAAGTCAAATGTTGAACTGTGTTTATAGGAAATGTCACAGCTGCACATACCTGCATAGTGTAATTAACTCCAGCTTTTATTAGACGTTTAATTAGTTCTGCTGAATGCTGGAAGTGGACTTTAGCTGCAAGACAACAACATTTGGATATTGTTAGAAAAAGTTACACTAATAAATACCTATCTCTTCAACAGCTTTGACTGAAAACATTCCCAAGCTCTGTGATGACTGCATCTGAAGCTGGCTGGCAGAGTACACCTGGTGAGCAGCACACAGCCTTTAACATTTAACATTAACAGCGATGCAGGGTGTACCAGCAGAGGTCTAGAAGAAGGAGCTGCAAGCCCCCAGGGAAGCCAGTGCTCTCCATGCACTCCATGAGGACTCCTCTCTCTACCCTTGATTTACACACACCGCGATGGTTTAGAGGTGTGTAGAACCATTCTGGTTGGACATCATGACAGTATGTAACTGGGTGACAGGAAAGCACATTGGACTGTCTGCTGCTTGCACAGGGTTGGTACAGCCCATGCTTCTTTCGGTAATGGACTTTCTGCAGCATACCACTAAGTTAATCTTTCTGCCACAGAAACAGGCAACTTTATTACCATGTCCTAGCCCTGTAGAGCTTAAGCTGGAAGTGCACTGGGCGGTGTCAGCAGCTGTGGTATTAAACAAGGGCAGCAAGCAATCAGAGTCCTGGTCTTGAACACGCTGCACTGCTCAGACACCTGTGAGAGCCTCAATTCCCTCTAGTGCTGGGTTCAGAGGGTTGGAAATTGCTGCTGCCTTTTACAATCAGCAAAGTCTGAGACCCTCACGCCTGCTCAGTCACCCAGTAATATCTTCTCTGTCCCTCTCCCTGCTGCTTTGGGAAGAAACACCAAAGAGTGTTTGCACCCCTCTGATTGCACCTGAGATCCATAACAGGGGTTTGACAGGTTATGCTGGGGTGACAGGCTGGCAGGTGCCATCCTCACTGTGCCAACCGCACACGTGGGCACTCTCACCTCAGCCCCTGTCAGTGCGAGGTACTTATCCCTCCACACTGAGGAGTAAGAAACCTTGTCTTATCTCCCATTCACCAGGAAAATGCCAGGGCAAGAAGTATGCATGTGAATCTGTACAGAGGAGCTTGTTGCAGCGCTGTAATCTGTGCCTCCAACCAAGGCTTGTTCCTCAGCCCTACATCAGTTAAGAAAGTTCAGAAAAAATACACTGCAGTTAAATTTAAATCTGTAATTTCAAATTATCTCAAGTGACACATCTTATGATTCCACTTAAGGTGCTAGAAACTATTTTATTTTACTTATTCTCTGTCTTAAACTACAGCTGAAAAGTATTAGTGCTATTAAAAGGTTCCCTGTGGCTTCCATTTCAGATGCTTTCGCACTACCTTGTAATTAATTAGCTGAAAAGTTTAACTTCTCATTTGGTGTTGTACTTCACCAACTGTACTGATAATTCCTTCTCCAATTGCAGACTCTCTATGAATTTAAAATACCATTAAAAATGTATCTTTCTTTATTAATAATTCACATAATACCTTTCACTAGCAAGGCAGGGGTCCACAAGACTCAAATTAGAACATACAGCACCTAAAAGGTACAAATACCCAGCAAAGGAAAGCATCATCAGTTTAGAGTTAGAAGTGACAATTGAAATAAAGTTTAAAATCCTGTCAGAGGGATAATGGAACTAAAAATGTACTTTCTAGGTGTGTGCCTCATGAGGCTTTGAACGCCTCCAAGTCAGAACCTCTGACTCCAAAGGTAATTGCATCTTTGAATACTTACCATCAGCTGTCCCATGTACTATTAGCAAATTTGCTTCTTTTAAACCATTAAGACTGTGTAATATGCTGGATGCCTAGTAAAGAAACACACACAAAGGTGTAACTGAGTTGCACTTTAAGAGTAAAACAGACATTTTAAGTTACTTGTTTATGCTAGCTTACCTGATAGGTATTTTCCTCTCTGGATGGAATACCAAGGTATCTTTCTGAAAATGCTGATGCTGTGAAAGTAAAACCAAAAACGCATGAATTTATTAAAATCACTTCTATTTTAAGTCTCATCAGTTCTGACCTACAGTCAGGAGAAGCTATTTAAGCCATGAAACCAACAAAGAGATCTTGATTTAAAACCAGAATGTACCACCATTTAAATGTACCATTTAAAACATCATTAAAAAAAAATGAAACCCAAACCAAACAACAGCATAGGCACAAAAAAACCCACCACCACCACCAAAAACAACCAACAAAACAAAACAAAAAACCAACAAAACAAAACCACCCAAAAAACTCCAACCAACCAACCAAAAAAACAACACACCCCCAAAATAAAGCAAAGGAAACACTAACAGACAATTAAAGTAACCTGGTCTGTTTTCCCATACATTACAGTCCACAGCCTGTACCCCAAACTTCACATACAGAACCAAATACCCTATGACTGGATGATGACCTGGTTGGTATCATACAGAATTCACCAATAACCTTATAAGATTCATTACTATAAGTCTTGATTCAGGGTGGTCTACCTAAAGGATTCTTAGGAAATGGGGTACCTGGCCGAATTTCAGTGAGAAATGGTAAACACATCTCCTTTGCAAAAATCAGTGTGTTAATAATACTGTAATCTGTGTTTTGGTAAACTGTCCCAGTGTTGAAGCAGAGAACAAGACAGTGAGGTGAAATCTAGTGGCTATTACATTATCTGGCCTTAGGTAAAATGAATAGTAGCTCCATTAATAAAAAGTATTTTGAACTTTTTGAATAGACAATCACACAGGCAGGGAATACTCACCATACAATCTCATATCTGTAATTGGTGCCACCACAGCTCCACACTTGAAGAGCCGTTCACTGGATTTCAGGATCATTGATGCAAGATAGCCACCGTATCCCTAACAAGGGAAATTACACTGACATTTTTGTTGATTCATTTCTTTTTAGAAATAATGAAGTTAAAGGCCATTGGGTTAATCTAATAGTATCATTTTACATTATGTGTTTATATCTGCAAGAATTGCTTTTAAAGGAAATGTAAACCTACAGTTAAGAGTAAATAAAGATCTCATCTGACCAGGTAATTATTTTTAAACTCAGCAATTAATAGTAACAAGCATATTTCAGTTTAAGCTCTGTAACTCTATCACTGCAGACTAGCCTATAGTTAGCACAAGATTTGAAAATTAAAGGGAAAAAAAAACAAAACCAAAAAAGAAATGCAAAGGGAATGCTTTTGGGAGCACAGACTAGGCAGGGAGATTTGCACTCATTTAAAAATATATTTAATGTAGATATTTGCTAATTACCAGAATACACTGAGCATTCTGCTGAGAGGACAGAGCATAGGGGAATGGGGGAAACATGGGCATTGATTGGAGTATGTCTTCCCCCTGACACTTGAACCTTCACAGATTGAAACCTACTGCTATTAAAGAGGTTCCTGCGACAGCACTGTCAAACATCCCATAGGGAGGTACAGATCCTGCACTGTTGTGCAGAAGTAAAAGCTGTATGTAGCCACATAGCTCAACATTACGCTAACCTGTGGACAAACATTCTGGCCACAAGAGCATCCATCAAGCTGGCTGGAGAGTTTTGTTACAAAGCAGGGAGCACAGAGAGCGTGAAGGAGCTGGGAGAGACAGGGCAGAGCAGGGAGCTCTCCCCTTGCCTCACCACAGCCCTCTGCCCTTACTACACGTCTTTTCATGATCTCCTCTGCAAAGCCTATAATACACCTCCCTGGGAAGAGTTGTGACACAAAAGACTCATGAAAGCCTTGCTCTGCATGAAAACATGGAAGTTTTAAGCTGAGAACATGCATTTCCGTGGAATGACACTGGCAACTCATATCTGTACACCTACTAGACTCACAGAAAATGAAATTAAAAATTGTGAGTCTGGGATCAATTCTTTTCCCATATATTATGGGCTCTGAAAATTTCTTTATTTGCTGTCTTTGTTTTCCCTTCGTCAGTGCTGGAAAATTGATTTTTGCAAGGGTCTTTCATTGTTCTTGTTTTGTGTTTGGCACAGGAGGTCAGGAGCTTCCCAGAATTGTCCATGTGCAGGAGTTGATTTCACTCCAGAAGGAATTTCTGATGGGGCACCACTAACTTGTGTAATTGAAAGAGTTTAAAAGAATAACAACTTCCCTCTGCCTCTGCGTTCTCTACATTGAGTTTTGTTTAATATTCTGTTTGTGTCTTTCCCAGTAGCTCCAGAGTATAATTTTAATCCTAGGATAGCTATTGCCAGGTTATTTATTATTTATGTCATGTATTCATTAAGAGCTTGGTTTGGTTCTCCTGGGAATTTCTTTCCTTTGTGCTTGTGCCCTTGCTTCCAGCCAGCCTTTCCAGGACAAAAACATTACACATTGAGATCCCATTTTTAGAAGCACTTCACAATGGCAATGTAGACAATAGTTCATATGTTCTGATGACAGGATATATGGTGCCTCACTCATTGGCTGGGTTTCTGTGGTTACAACCTAATTGCCATATTTTCAAGAAGCTGGTTGGCTGTGAAGTTGAAGCTTAATTTCAAGCTCTCTTTCTACTTCCATGAATAAAAATAAAAACTACATGGAAACACAATGTGCTGTCTAACAGTTCAGAAAGGCCCTTGGATTGTGCATCACTTGGGCTTGCACCCCCCACAGAGGGAAGCAAGGTGGCACTGCCAGATTGCCTGGCAGTCAGAAGTAGGTATTTTCCACTCTCTGCCCTTCTGGACGGTTTGTTATTCTTGTGCCTAGTTCACATTGCCGATTGTGACAAGAATTTAATTTCTGTATAGTTCTCAAACCTCTTAGAGAGCTCCCTGACAACGTACATGAGTCCAGCTTTATGCGATAAGCATTAAGCAATTCCAAAGCCATCTTATTCTCAAGCAAAGTGCATATTATATTTCCATCAGTAAGCCAAATGTAATGCATAGAAATAATAAAAAAAATATTTCTGCTATCACATTGTTGTACATAGTAAAAAGGAAATGAGTTCTAAAGATGTTTAGTTGACTAAAATAAGCAGAGTGGAGGAAAATACAATTAACCCTAGGAAGCTGTTAAATAGGAATTTTTTTCATAATTCTAAAACTGACTTTGAAATTTTATGAACTTTCTTTTGGTAATAGAAACGACTCTCAGAGGTTACCTTGGAAAGCGTAAATTTCCCCGAATTCAAAACACTATTGAAGTTTATTGAATTTTCCAGGTTTTGTTCTTTCACATTTCCACTTTTCATTCCTTGGTCTTTCTTTCAGAGAGTAAAGGCAGACATATCTTGATCAATAATATTTTGTGACAGAAAAGTATTCTTGGGATAGCCTTTGGCAGATATGTAAAACCATGTTTACAGGAATGCTTTATGGTTAACTGTCTCATCATGTCACTTTTAGGAAACAAGATACTGTTCAATCTCCTTTGTCCTAAGTGGAAATTTTCAAGTAGCAATGAAAAGAATTTCTGAAGTCAGAAACAACTGAGCAATTTGGAGTGCTCAGTGATTTCATTTCAGAAATAACATTTCCAATCATTTG
>NW_008608593.1:0-34822 GCF_000691845.1 Merops nubicus | reverse complement strand
AAGAGTTTAATAACTGAAATTATCTTAGGAAAATAGATTAATATGTTTGTTTATGAACTGATAGAAATTATTTTTTAAAAAAAATCATGATGCTACATCCTGGGATTTTTGCACATTACCTTTCCAAATATACTCAGTCTCTTAGGATCAACGAAGGGCTGTTTCAATAGTGATCTGAAAGAAAAAAAGGTGTTTTTAACTTCAGTAAAATAAAATGGTGAATTCTACTTGTTGAATCTAGTATGTAAAGAAAATTATTTGTAAAGTAAGGAACGTCATATATGCATACCGGATAGAACAAGTTACACCAATAGAAGTATTATTGAGTTAGAAAATGTCATTTGTTTTCTAATTCCTTCTCTATATGGAAAAAAATCGTTGTTGGGCTCATCTCACCTAACTTTAGATATCCGAATTTGAGCACCTTGCATCTCCTCTTCAGTTAAAGGAGAAAAAGAAAGACACCCTCAAACAGACATTCCTTCCAGCCCACACTGAAAACTTTTCTCAGTCTGGGGAGAATCACACTCCAGAAATGCCAGGATTTTCCACTGACTAGAGCTTAATTGACTAGTTTTGACCAGGTGTCCATTTTTTTGACAGCTGAAAGAAAGTAAGATGAATGTGACTTCTTGAATCTAGGTAATTAACCAAATAATTAATTATCTCATCAAGGCCATTAATCAGCAATGGTAAATTTTACACAGTAAAGATAATAACCTGAGGGCAAAATAGAACTGCTTTTGAGGAGACAAAACCAGCCACAGTACCTCCTCTCAGACAAGGGCACCTTTCCTTTTCTTTTTGGATGCAGTGCAGTGCATCCAAAAAGAGGTCAAATGTAATTTAGCCTAAAACATCTCAGTATTTGAGCAGAGAGCTGAGTTTTCACAGCACAGCTGTACGGCCTGTTCTGACAGCCCTTTCACAGGGGTTACCTGATATTGCTCTGCTCAGTACAGCCCCTGCCTGACCAGTGTGAACAATTAGAAGCCCTATTGCCCAGGTATGTCATGCCAGAGACAGTTCCCTACTCATGCAATGGCTGAAGCACCTTTCAAAAGAAGAAAAACACAACAGTATCTGGCTTAAAGTCTGTCTTTCCTTGAGAATCCCTAGAAAAAGTCTATCCAGACTTTGATATTAGCTATTTTGACATGAGTACCCTGAGTAAAGAGTGTTGTCAAAGCCATGTGTAATCACTGTGCATATGGAAATCACCCTTTTCTGCAGGTGGTGGATTTACATCAGTCTGTGAATGATAACGCAAATGAGAAATAACAGGCATTTACCCAATTTTTTTGTATTTACACCATTAAAACTCAATTTGCTTTGTACAACTACTCCAAAACTTTGTGGTGGAAATGAGAGCAGTATCCCACTCTGTAGGCCTAAAATATTGTAACACGAATTAAGTTAAACATTGACATGTACCCTGTAAGAAATTTTCCTAAGGAATAGAGACAAATGTGAATTAGCTGTATCAAAGAGAAGCACCAATGCAAAAAGCAAATGCCTCTTTGATCTGCTATTTGCTGTCTATAATGAAAAGATTATTGTTTCAAAATTTACAACTTATTAAAAATAAACATTAGCAGTATCCACTATGCAAAGAAAATACTCTGGTCATTTTCAGTTAAAAATGCTCATTCATCAAGGTGGAAGCAGGGTAAAAAAGAAGAGAAGTTTGCACATACGTACTCTACGGCCGCTATTTGGTCCTTCACTTCCACTGATCCTAAGCATCGGTGGACCTCCTGTAGAATCTTAAGGCCTTGAAATCCACTCCCTCTGCCATCGAATCGAGCTACGATGACATTATCAGAGTTGACAAGCACTGAGTCCCAGTCAATGTGAAACTTATCTGTAACCAACTGGCTGCCTGGAGCTTCATCACTGCAAATACCAACACACCAGACACAAACGAAGACTATTGACAATGTGCTGCACTTTGCCGTTCGCCAATATTTTATTTAACGTAGATGGGAGAGTTCAGTCGGTTATGCAAGCCTGCTGAATTACTGTCACTTCCATCAATACCATCACATTAGCTACTGCTGGCACCCCTGCAGCAGTAGTAAGCAGAATAATTTCTTTAACTTTAGAACCACTGTGTTGCAGCGTTACCAACACCAGAATATATTTTGCAGAAAGAAACAGAAAATTAAAGCACGTAGTGCTGCTGATAGGTTAATAAAGTGAAAAAGAAAATAACATAATCACTACCAGCCAGCTCAGTTCTGAGAAGGCTCATGCTGATTTTGTTAAGTCACACTAAACAGACAAAAAGGAAAATTCATTCAGTACCCTGATCATAATTTTGTAGGACACATAATACTATTAAGAAGGATGTAATCTTAGAAAACAAGAATAATGGCATTATTGTATCCTTGAATGGATTTTTTGAAATAGGGTATAAAGAAGACTAAAATACGCACTGGAAAAAATGATATTTTTCCCCATCCAAGTTCATAGCAGGAAATGGATGCAGGCAGGAGTGATAAGTTTATTTTATGACTAAAAAAAAAGGTGGTTTACAGCAAAAGAGGTGGGATAGAATGGGGGAATACAGTTTCTAGAGGAACAATAAGCATTTTCCATTGAAGCTAAATATACTGTTTTCCTTCTAAAGAAAATAAAATGTCAGTTTTAAAAGGGAAGCTTGTCATTATTTTCCCCCCAAGATAAACACAGAATAAGAGAGCAGACTACCATGAAGTTGTACCAAATGCAAAATAATTCTATGCAGGCTTCATCTGCCAGTTGAATGTAAATTAAAATGTAAAAGTGTCTGCACTGGCTGTATGGAAATGAGATTGGACAGTATCTATGGGAATATCCTGTCTAAGGTGAAAGAAAGATGAAGACAGGAATTATTATTTTGCCAAAGAGACTTATACAAGCCTGAGGGGAGGAAAGAGAGATAAAAACTCCTACAATAACTACTTTCTTATATGCACGATAATGTGCTAATTCAATATCTGCTTTTGACTCTGGATAACAGATCATCTTCAAGGTAATCACTCAATTAGCAAATATATGATGAATATGTATGTTCTGAAATTCACTCAGACCTACCTATGTGGTTGCTGTATCATGCATTGAAATCAGGATTACTTGATTATAGAGCCAGGCACAACATGTTATGCTTGATTCAACATTATCTGGTGCATCAGGTTTCTACTTTGCTTTATAAAAAGAATGGCTTTTTTTCTGGTTGCTTAACCAATTCAGTTGTGATTATGCTAACTGCTAACAACACAGAGAAATAAATTTAGAAATAGTGATTGTCAAGTGAACTCTGCTGAAAACACACGATTCATACGTACATTATCATTAGTATTTACAGCAAGAGCAGGAGCAGAACAATTCATTCTATTTCTGCTTATTGTACAGAGCAAGGTTTTCAGAAGCACTGTACATTGACACAGATGACTTCACCGAGCTTTTACCATCACTTCCAAAAGTAGCAGCCTTAGATCAGTCATAATTATTTTAAGTTCTTCCAACTTTCCACAATAAGACAACGTCAGAAATATCCTTGTTTGGCTAAGTATCTTTCCAACAGTTTAATGTGACCCACACAAGTCAAAATACCATAAGTCAGCCTGCTTCTCTCCTCCTAATAGGAGATCAAAACAAATACAGTGTTCAAATTTGTTTTATACTTGTTATATAAAGGCCATATATATAGGAAGAATATACTTGGGAATAGGGGAAGAATCGTTACATTTACAAGCCTTCCTCTATATCAGGAAGTGCTTAAAACCAAAAAAGGGTTTTAAGTGAAAGACACTTTTTTTTCTATTAAAAAAGGAACAACAGAACCTCAGCAAGGTTCTCAGTGAGGGAGAAGTGACAGTAATGTTTTCCCAGGCTCCTTCTCTGGAGGGCATAGGTGGGCTACTTCAGGCTCAGACTTTAAACACTATACATCTTCCACTCCTGCATGATAGATTGTTTGACATATTGCTTTTGGAAGCAATTTTCCAGTGGCTAATTTATTTCAGGAATGTCCATATAAGTAGTCTGTGACTGGCATTTAAAGCCACTTTCATTGAGGTACATATCAAAATTCCCATTAGCATCAAAAGGTCTTTTTACTCTTCAGCTGCTACTATAAAATGATACTGATTATCTGAGGTGTGCTTCTGTCCTCCACAGAGAGACAGCATATATTCTATGCACCATTTAGGTCTCGCTTTTAACCTTTTAAATGGGGCTTCTGCAAGGTATTAATCCTTTATGCAAGTTTGAACATCACCCTGAGGGCTCTGTAACAAAGCAAGTTAGTTACTACAGTGTAGTAATAGATGCACAGCCTGATTTGTCAAGTTTGTCCTGGGATTACAGCTATTTAAAATGTCAGGTTTTGGTTTATGTTCATCATCACTTACAGTCTAATTGTAATTAACTACTGTGCAGTGGTACTCTTTTCACAGAATTATGTCTTGACCCAGTAGTAAGCCTGGAAGAAAGTCCATGCATTTATGTGTAGGTGTAATACAGAATTCTCCTTCCCACCCGACTATGGATGGCCATAAGGGAACCATGGACTAGCCAAAGCACAACAACAAAATTGAAGCCAGTACCAGAAGGGCTACACGAAGCTACAGGCTGTTCAACATCCCTCAAGGGTTCTTTAAAGAGCAACAGCTCCAGAGTTAAACAGCAGCA
Source organism: Merops nubicus (assembly GCF_000691845.1). Classification (NCBI taxonomy): domain Eukaryota; kingdom Metazoa; phylum Chordata; class Aves; order Coraciiformes; family Meropidae; genus Merops; species Merops nubicus. The sequence continues at coordinate 30,145 of NW_008608593.1, read as the reverse complement.
GAATGATTCAAACCAAGACTATGCCTAATTCTTCCTGAATATTTTTCTTCCTTGTTAGTGACAGCACTTGCACTTTCCCTTTTTCAGTCTTGCTCCTGACTTGCAGGGTTCAGAGCTGCCTCGTGTGTATCTCCGACAGCAACTACACTCAGATTATGAGTCCACTGTGGTAGTACAACAGCTGATGACTCGGGTATACTGCTGAAGTTCACCCTTGAGGTACCATTTGAATGGACAGAAGCCATCAATAATGCAGCAATATCACTGACCTTAGTGGGTAGTTTGTATGCTTCTTGCAAGGCAGTCACATACACCTCAGACTGTCTGGAAAAAGGGGCAGCTCATTGCAAGTTTATGTATTGCTGTAAAGAAAAGAATCTCTTCTTTCAGATTCTGTAACCAAAAGCTTAAACTGAAGTCTCTGTTCATAACTGGAGTAACATCCTACAGAGAAAAATACAGCGTGACCAGAGAGGCTGTTGCTGCTGTATTCTGAGCAACACTCCTCTGCAGCAAAATTTCTTCCAGGTTCTGCACTATTTAAAAACTAAGTAGCAAGATTTTAAATAGGATTTTTAGAAGTTACAGGGCTGACCAAGCAGTGGAGGTAGACAATTTTAAAAGATATGTGGAAAATAACTGCTATCAGCACTGCTTATTTTCCAGTACATCTCTTTCTATTCCTGCAAAACAGTGGATTTGATGCAGAGACTAAAATCTTGATAGCAAATATATGAGAAAGACTACCACTCAGAGAATAAAATTTATGCAAAGAAATATCATTGACAAGAGTAATCTTTTGCTTATGGTGAAACTGAGTGGGGAAAGGAGAATATTTTGCAAAACTGGTGCAATAGAAGAACTCACTTCATTTTTGGATTTCATGAGTATCTCTTTCACAAGCATCAACTTTCAAAGACTCCTATCATTACTGGTCAAAAATCAAGGAAACTGGATAGCCTCAACCATTGAGGACAAAAAAAATCCCAAAGGTCTTTAATCTGTTCATACAACAAGTTTAGATATGGCAACTGAAAAACAGATAGTGGGCTTACAACTCTTCTCTGCAGATGTGGCCAAATTAAAACACATCACCAGAAACTACTCCATTACTAAGGCAGAATCACGTGATAGGACTGAAGTAGACAGCATAGTACAAAAAATAAAATTGTTAGTCTTAAAATATATTTCTGAAAACCTTAAGCTGAATAATTTTAAAATGCAGTTTTGAAAACAAGAGATTCAACACTGTCCTGTGTCAAGAAAAGGAGGTCAACTTTTGAATCGTGTTTCATCTTTCTCTAAAGATTAGATGAGCATTTTACTCACATAGTAAGGTAGATACTGCTGTGGGGGAAGTGGGTGTGTGGAAGGCTGAAAGAGGATGGATCTTAGCTGAACAGCTCCCCAGGCTTTTTATGGGGACAAGACCAAAGAGAAAAGGAGTGAGCAGGTCCATCACAGCCCATAGCACCAGGACTACTACTGCAAATGGAACAGCTGGAGTGAGCCTCCGTCTATCCCTCTTTAAGAATATGCTAAATGAATTCTCCCTCCAGGTCTTGAGAAATATTACAAAGTTCAAAGAATGGAGAAGAAAATCTAAAAGAGTCAAAAAGAAAAGACTCTCCATCAAATATTTTGACCTAACAGAAACCCAACGGAGCAGTGAAATACTGCCATGCTCTGCAAAGGCAGGATGAACACAGCAGTTAAATGGATGGCTTGCAGAGCAATTAGTGAATTGTATACACAACTTAGGGATGCCCAAAAAAGTAAATTTTGCTGCTGCATTACAGAGGAAGAACTTGCCAAACAAAAGGCAGCCTTTAGGGATGTCCCTCTTGCAAGCATATTGCAATCAAAGTAGTGGAATCCATCATGTTTTTACACTTCACCAGGTAGCCAAGCATTGTTCTTTCACTTGCAACAGCTGCCAGGTAAAACAAGTAACATCCTTTAGAGCAAATGAAAGGTACACTAGACAGCTATCAATAGGCAAAGTGTTACCATACCTCCGATCTCCAATATTTCCCAATACTTGCATTATACCTCTCCACATCTCTTCTAGTCTTTTAATGACTTATTCTCCAAGCTGTAAAAAGAAAACCGTCGCTTCCAACCCTACCATTTTCTCTTGCTATCAGTCCCAAGAGTGTATTAACTGAAGGCACAAACAGGATTGCTTGCCTGTGCAAGGCCTTAAACTTTCATCACATCAGTAATAGGAAAGTGATTCCTATTTATTACCAAAATATAAGAAAACAAGTAAACAAACAAACAGAAACTTCTTGGAGACAATTCACTCTTACTTTGGAGAATGCCCATCGTTTGTTTGTTTTTTTTTTTTCCCCTCAAAGACCAGAACAATTTCTCCACTGATTCTATTCTACAAAACCCACTTACATACTGGACAATTTTAAATGGCGTTAAATAATAAATGCTGACATTTAAGATACATTATCTACAGATTTTGAAGGAATGAGGTTAATTATGTTCAAGAAAAAAATAAAGAATGATTATCACCTCTCATTTTATTACCCAGATTAAATGCCAGAGTCTTTACTTAATCATTTCCTGTGTGTCACCAAGGAGTGTATCTTCCAACTTTTTTAATGAGTAAGTTGAACCATAATGAGAAAACCTAGGAACTGAAATTTAAACTTTGATCTTAATTATATAGAAAAGAGATGATAATCACTCTTTCAGGCAATTACTGCACACCTCTCTAATCTATAGCTAAATTATATGTATTATATCAGAAGGAAACTGAGTGTGAAACGTATTAGTAGTTTAGGAGAACAAACGGAAGAAAGGAGAGCATTATAATCTATTTAGCATTTTATGGCCTATGCATCACAATTCTGGAAAGAAAAATGGTGCTAAACAACATAACTGGTTTCTACATGAGACCTATCTGCTAGATAGTTCAGCCATACAGATGGACATTAAAATTTAACATAGCAATACAATGATCTTCTATTTGAACATTACAGCATGTTTTGCATCTGTCAACAAATGAATCTGCACCAAATTCTTATGATGATTACAGGATATTCAGGGGCTGGTCCTTAGGTTGAGCTTGTGCCTACATGGAGTGCACATTCAGGTTTCACACCAGGACCAGCATCCACTGATATAGGCTCCTTTGCAGGACTCAGTCTCAACACTCAGACACCTGGGTGCCATGTGCTGGAAGTTCAGATTTGTCTGCAGGCATCCCTGCAGAAATACAGGAGCCTTATTAAAGTCATTGACCTTTGAAAAAAGCTTTCAGTGATTTGAAAAATAAATTACCAAATAATACCAAATTTCCTCCCCTTTATCTATTTCCAAATTCTGCTATTGTAACTGTAACCCTATTGATCTAGAGAGCACATTAATACCACACAGAGGTAGTTGCTGCTGAGGAAAATTCGTTATGAACCTCAGCCATCAAAAACCCACTTTATTCTGAGCCAACAAAAACAACCACCAACACAAAAATTCTGCAGAGGCAAGTCCACACAAGCAAACCAGACCCTGGCAAAGTGCAAGACACACGGAAAATCTTCACCAGAGGCTTGGAGTGACTGAAGTACTGACTGCAGCCAAACAGCCAGTCAGAGCCCGTTAGACCTTATATGCCATATCTACCTTCCAGCTTAGAGGACAAGGTCTAGATGCACTTAATGAGGCATGTAATTTGCACAGCAGAGACATATTAGGTGAATTTCAAGTTTAAACCCACATTCTCTTTTCCTCACGTTCCTTCTTTCCTTCTGTCCCTTCACTTTTTTTTCTTGTGTCCTTGTCAAATTGAAGTGCTACTGAGATAGAAAGCAAAAGGCACTTCATACCTGCTAATTCTCCACTTTTCCAGGTACCTGTTTTCTCTCTCTATACATCTAAATATATGTTGCCTGGATCAAGAATCTCCTTTCCAAAGAAATGGACATAGAATTAAACCAACATACCAACATTTGTAAGCACTCTGTCAAACTATCTATAGCTGGGATGTCATGATAATTGTATCATGGCTGAGAATGTAAGCAGGAAAATAGGTGCAGCTGAACAACATGAGAGGCAGCGTTTGTTATCAGCCACTAATACAAATCTTGTCTAATGTTCCTAGCAGTAGGAACAAGGTGTTTCTCAAACAGTCCCCACAGCACCACTCTGGGACAGAGGTAAGTCAAATATCTAGGAAATTATACCATATATACAACTAATCAGTGCTTCCTGTAAAAGTTACATGTTCTTCTTGGACCTGAATAACTTTTTTTTTTTTTTTTTAAAGTAGTACTTCTGATAGTGAAATAAACCTTAAGATGTCAATATCGAGTTGTGTGGGTCAAGAAATTACCCTCTGCACACACACAGACTTCCAATCAGTCTTTCTCAAGAGCTAGGCAGAATTTATTAGGCTCAAATAATCACCCCACAGGGAAATGTCCCATAACTTCAGTGACAGTTTTCAGTTTTATATCTCATTTAGGGACACCTTTAACTCAAAAAAAAAAAAAAAAAAAAAAAAAAGATTGCTGGCAACCAAAGCTGCTGAAGAAATATAACTTCTTTCTCTTCTAGGGAAGAGAAGGACACAAAACATGCACATTATGTGACCAGGATAGATTTCAGATTTTCAGATTCATAACTTCATTAGTGTTTAGGGTTTTCTAATAATAACTCCTGTTAAAGCTAGTGTTGAGAATTCAATATTGCAAAGGTAGGGATTTGACTAAAAAGAGGCCAAGTCTCCATATTACAAATGTAGACACCACAACCTCTATTCATACGTGGATGAATGCCCTTTTTATCCCACATCACATCAAATAAAATTTTAAAAAAATTTATTATAAAACATAACCATACATTATGACTTGGCCACATTATTCCCTCACTAGGTACCTATAACTTGGGTAAGTTGAAATTCAGACCTTGACTCTATAATGTTCTCAGTTGTTTCAACTCTTGATATTTAAAAATGTTTCAGAATCTCATTCCCTTAGGTTTTTTTTTCCTTTTCCTGTCATTTTTGGCCATGGCCTTCTCAAGGTTTCTGTTTTTTTTTTCCCTCCCATCTTCTCTAGGTTCTACATGAGTGTATAGCCTCATATTCTACAACTGTATATGGCAGATTATGCATTTACTAGGATACTTAAAAAGAAAGCTTTACAGTAACACCTCAGTGTTTTCTAGCTTATAGAAAAAAAGAAAGCACAAGTGTTTGCAACTCCCTGTAATGCTGCTGGTGTCAATTCGGAGTCAGTTTGTCTTTGGCATACTTAAAAGAGCTGCTTAAAATATAAGCATACTTCAAGATTATGCTAGCAAACACCGCAAAGATCAAATAATCCGTGTGTCCTGGCTCTCCATAATAAAAGAAAAAAGTGTTCATGAGCCACTTAAAGCTGATTTGATATGAGCAGAGGAACTTGGGATCACTCAGCCGCTCACACTTGTAAATTGTACAGCAGTAAGGATTTGTGGTGTTACTATGGGGAAGTCTACTCCAGGCAATACAGCTCAGCTAATGTGGTATTTTCATGAATTTAGCAGTGTACTCCTACGCCTGTGTAAGTGAAATTCACACCAATTCCTTCCAAACGGGGCTGGAAGAACATCTGTAGGTACACGAAAGCTTTGTACACCCATGGCAGACTCGTGCTGAGCTCAGGTGGAGGGCAAGGAATGGTGCCCTGAGCTGGCCAGCCCTGGTGTTCCTAGGCAGGCTGCAGAGATGCTCATGTCTGCTCTCTTCCTTTGCTAGACATCCTGCAGACATGCAGGTCAGAGGCTGACTGTCTCTGAAAGAAATACACACACTATTTCTTTTTAAAAGAACAGGGAAGGCTGGCAGGGAGTACCTCCTTCCTCCTGTAGAAGTTTTCAACAAATGTAAGCAAACTTTGGATCATTCCTATAATGCCTTCAGCCATTGATGCTCAAAAAGAATTTTTCTTCTTTGTAGTGGTCCTAAGAGCAGTTTTGCTTTATACTTCTTAACCAAGCCCCTCTTAGAAGCTCTACCCATTTCTATGAGGGATAAAAAGGAACACATGCTCTGAATGAGAACCTCTGTGGGTAGGCATCAGTATGGGTCCAGGAGAGACTGCAGAAGTACTCACATTCACACCTTCAGAAGGGCCAGTGCCTCACATATATAAAAGCACAGTGAAGCAGAGCTAGATTTGACATGCTCAAAAAACTCAGGCATCTCTACCAGACAGCACCTATAACAAAATCTTCCCAAGAACAAGCCCTTTGATTTATCAACTCAAACCCATGAGGTAATTTTCCTACACAAGGTAAAAAAATAAAAAGAAAATTAATAATTAAAATTAAATGTTTTCTATAGAGGAATTTTTCATTATTTTGAGGGATTCTACACAGATACTTACATTATTAATAGAAGGGCATACTGGTTTCGATCCGTGAAATCTTTTGGCAGTGACAACTGTAAAGGGAATTCTTTTAAGAAAAGAGCAAAACATTAAAGACTGGTAGTCACACAGATGAAAAACAGTAACATTTTAAGAAAGCTTTTGGTCTGGTAAAATAATATTTTGCCAAATTTACCGTAATCCTCAATGTGAAGCGTTTTAATTTCAGTCCTGAAATTCTTTTTTTTTAAAACAACCTCTTTCAACACAGCATTATCTTCCAAAATATAAAACTCTGCAGAAAACAGGAAGAAAAGCAAAAAAGCAATTTGAAAGGTAGGGAGAACTATCACATCAGAGAAAAACAATATTCAAAAAAATTAAAGAAAAAAAGAGACAAATGTGCAACGATAAATCTTGTAAATTAATTCCTTCTGTAAATACTTTTTTTTTATAATGCAGCTGCTTTGCAATTCAGGAACCGAGCAATCAGCTTAATTCAAAACATACACGTTTGTTTTTTTTTTTTTTTTCTCTTTTACTGGCTTCAGTAGGCTTTGGATTTTTTAAGCACTAACAATGAAATCACTGATGAACATCATGGATACTACTATCTCTGACAAATACTAACAGCAGCTGCTCCAGGGAAAGGCAAGTCTGTGGGACGACAACCTAAACCTGAAGCAAGCATCCTCTTCAAGCTGCATATTCCAAGACAACACTGAGCCAGCACAGCTCTGTTTCATCACTGCATGTCCTTCTCTGTCTTCTGCACTTCTACCCAGAGCAAGACTTCACTTCACTTTAAAGCAGCAACCAGATCTGAAGCAATTACTTTACACATGAAAGAATGATTAATTAGTTGTTTTTTTCATTTTCTTTTTTACTCAAATTACCGCTTTTGCTTCCACAATATAGATTTTGTTTTTATTAAACAATAAACCCTCCACTTAGGGCCCAAACAGATAATCTAAAGAGAATGTTTGTTCTGGGCAGTAAACCAAAATGGTATAATTATAGTTTGAAGATGGAATAATTGAAGTAATCCTTAATCATTCTTTTATGAATTGAAGAGGATAATCTAATCTTCCACTGAAACATTAACAGTAAATTATCTCTCTCATTATTTGTTTTCTTGTTTGTACAACAAACAACATCCCTGTATCCTGACTTGCTTTATGTAAATCTCTTTTACAATAATTCACTATCAACAGTATTTTAGATCCAAGTAATAAAAAGTGAAAATCTACCTTCAGGGAATTGGGTAGCTCTACAGAAGTCCATGAATTTAGTCTGAGAAGTAGCTACCCCTTACAGAGCTGACTCAAACTCCCACCCCTTGGGGTGTGCTATGGCACTGAGCTTTGCAAATACTAACAGTGGCAAGTGAAAAAAAAAAAAAAGGAGGCTGAAGGGCAGACACTAATTAACACTTCATAACACAATACTCTGGATCAGCTTGCTATTTGAACATGCAAGATTAGGTCCACTATTATGGCTGAATAGTGGCATGGCCAGTACAAAGGGGCAAAGGGGATGCAGTCAAGTACAAGTCAGGACTTTCAGATTCAGGGAAAAATTCTAGGGCTAATCTAATGAATGAAACAAGGATATGTAAGGATTGGTGTAGTCTTTTTGAATGGAAAGATGTCTCTTTTCCTCTAATCCACACCTTCATGCTACACAGAGACACAGTGGAGTTGGAGGTAGCAAAGTTGTTACTTCCATTGCACCAGAGAACTATCTAAGTGAGGAAAATTCTGCTGCTGAAGGCCAGTTTTCCATTACAGAGCACCTCAAGCAGCAAGGAAGCAGCAACAGCTTTTGTGTCAATATACAGAAAACAATCAGTAAGACTTGAAAAGTAGAGATATTGGATACTCTCCTAAAATGCCTTTACTCTTGGATTCACCATCACTGAAAATGTCAGTGGGGTTGCTCTGATTTGAGAAATAATAAAGAAGGACTAAGTTCATCATACATAGCTCAGATTTTATGATCAATTGTCCAAGGACTGTAACTTAATTCAAGATAATGGGATTGTGACTTTAAAAAAATCTCTAGAAATACAGAAGGTATATTGTAATGGCAGCATAATTTACATAGAAAGTGAAATGGATGAAGACCAACCTGCCATCTAATTAACTTAAGTGTAAATAGAACGATATGCACTTAGCATAAAACATAGCCGAAAAGCCTGCAAAAGTTTCAGTCATTTAATTAACTTCTTTCCTTACCATTTGCAGATGTGGATGTTGCTAAAAGGTAATTAATAGAACTTTAAATGAATGAGCCACTTATTACTTTTAATTTACTTGTAACTCCCTTTCCCCTCCCCCCCACTGTCCAAAACCATCAAGGATGATAATAAAATACACCTATTCCATAACGAATACTCACTTGCAGCATTACTTGTGCTGTGCACACTAACAACTGGAACGCCTGGCCCTGTTTTGAGGAGAGAAGAAAAGTGATGAAGTGTGGGGTAGCTAGTATTTCAGTAACAAAGAATGTGAGCAGTGGCTACCATGTGAGACCAGATCCTGGACTCCCTGCACATGTCCTTCCCTTCAAACACAGTCATAACTCCACTGGTGTCTTTTGGGAAGGACACAGGCTAGACTATGGTGCTGACAAAGCATAAAATGGAGACTGCTTCTTCAGCAGGCAGTCCAGACCCCCACAACCAGGAGGAGTATTTTTTTTTTCTTTTACAATTTCAATATTTTAGCTATGAGTGAAGAATAAAATATTACAGAGGCACTTAACACTACTGTCTAAAATACAGCAGTTTGACATTCAGAAACAGTAACTTTAGATTAACAGAGAAGTGAATGAATGGCAATATTCACATATACTTTCTATGGAAAAGCTAGAGAGGTGTTGTAAAATTATCACATATTTCACTTAATTATCTGTTTAAGAAGCTCCTTTGGTATGCCAGCTCTGCAAAACCATCAGCATCATGCTTAAATCTAGCTGTAATGTAATCTAATCTTATTTCATGGTAATGTCAGATCCTGTATTTTTACTGTACTACTAGAGAAACTAAAAGCACCGGGAATAATTCTCCATGTCAGTAGGTGCTGTGCAAATGCACAAGGTGGCATGTGAAACTGGGGAGGCCAAACGTTCAGCATGCTCAGAAGTATAGTTGAGTTCGCTGTCCCTCTTCTGAGGATCTCCCTCTAGTGTAAACTTCCTTAAAAAAAAATGTTGCATCTCCATCCCCAACATGGAATTTGTGCATAGGAAAGTTTTATCTTGGTGAGACTAGAATTTAAATTCCATGCAGGCAGTGACTTTTGGGCTAGGAAGGATGATTCAGCAAAGCTGAAGTCCCTGAGGACTCCATGGAAGATGAAGGCATGGACCCTCTGAAATTAGGAGTTAAGACTCCCTTTTTCTTGAGAAAAAAAATATTCCCTTTGAGAGCAGTTCAGAGGCAGAGCTTAATTTATCTGTTTTGAGTCATCCTGAGAGGTTGTCTCTCCCAATTAATTATGGCATGAGCCTAGGGAAACTTAAATACCTTAAAAAAAAATGCATGATGCCATTCCCAGCCTCTGACAGCCTCCACTGAAGATTCTTATCAATTTCATTCTCTGCCTCAAGGGAAGCTACTGACAAAAATCTTACAGGTAGTTTGCTGACAAATCAAAGCTTTCTGCCTTAGCTCTTCAAAAAGATAATTTCTTCAGCTGTCTCTTTTTCTTTTGTTTTGTTTTACTTTTTTCCAGCTCTTTTTACTTCTGAATTTGCTGGTTTACTTTGAATATCCATTTAATAAAGACCATATTTTGGAGGGGAAAGCATTGGCATTTTCCAGGCTGGCTCTACTTATCATACTAAAAGATGGAAGGGAGATGACAGATTCTGAAAAAGGGAGATTACAGTGGATTAAAAAACTGATCAGAAAAGAGAAATACAGATTTACATTACAGGCTTTGTGTTACAGAACTAAGCACAGCATTTGGATTTCCCATTGACCTCCTATAACTATCACTAAATCCACAACTTATTTCCTGCTGTATAAAATAGGAAAAACAATTACTCCCTTTGTGAATTATCTTATGTGAGTGGAGAGATTAACATCCATTAGTGTTTATGAAGTGCTAAAGGAAAAACCCACATGCAGTGTGGAATGTAATGTGCTTGCCAAAATTACGAGGTCATAAAACTGGTCCTCCACCTACCAGGCTAGAAACAACTCCTCACTCAGGAGAATCTCTGGAGATGGATACAGCTGTTGTACTGAGATACATCTCCTTGCTGAGGGTAACCAAAAAGGGAAAACTATCCTAATAAAAGTGTTCATGGATAAACAGGAGGTGGAAGAACTTAAACTTCTATAGATCAAACCACTCCAGAGTCTCCCAAGGAGTTTTCTGGGCAAATTGCTTTTCTAACAATTTAGTAAGGCTTTCTGTTGTGTGAAAATGAGTGTATTTGCACGTAGATGTGGTGTCATCTGTCTCCTTGAAGCAGTTTACCTTCTATTCTTACAAGAAGCTCCCCATAGAAGAACTTTAATTCCTCCTCTATTGTGATGTTGCTATCAACTTTGACACTGCCAAACACCCAACCCTCCCCATTTTGCAGAGCTGTGGGCCACATGGCTCCTGTAATTGTCAAGCTCTGATGAAACACAAGAGAAGACCTCTGAATAACCCCAAGCTGACAACTATATATTAACATTAGAGATAGGAAAAACTTAATGACAGTGTTTTATCATCCCTGTGCAACACCCTGCAGCTTAGGGCAGTCTACTGGTTGCAAGTCAGTGGAGTGTAGGTTTAATCCTAGAAGGATGATCTACAGTCTTACCAGCTCAAACAGAGAACTGCCATCTTCAAAGTCACTGAAGGTCATGAGCTTGTGCGCGATTTCATGTGCAATCTCCTACCTTTATCCACATTTTTATATCAAAGGAACACCTTAAAAATTACAGGCTGAATATGCTTTGCTACACTAACATGAAGCAATGTTTTTGGGCCCTAGCACATTGCTGATTCCAGGCAAAAAAACTCTTACCAGTTTACTAATTCTCCCTCTTGCAGGCATATGAGATTTTCTCCATAGGGACTGTCATACACAAAGGGAAAATTCTCCTTACATCATGAGAAGCTCACTAATAGTGCAGTCTTTACTCAGATAAGGGCCTAAGGATTAGCTTCATAAATTCTGTGCAGCTTTAACCATGTCTAAAACATAGAGCCAGTATTTTTCTCCCTAATCAGGTATGTATTATTGATGCAATTCCACAAAAACAAAACAAAACAAAACAAAACAAAACAAAACAAAACAAAACAAAAACCAAAAAACAAACCCACAACAAACCAACCTTATTTTAGCCAATATATATTCATAGTTTGTTTGTTTGAATAGATTCAATTTTTAAGGCAGCAGATGTTTTATTTTTGTGCAAAAAAGGTTCAGCTGCAAAAGAAATAGAAAAAAAATACATGGAAATAGAATGGACTATTCACATGTATTTCAGATGAATTGTGCTCTACTCTTTTCAACCTGATGCAAGTTCAGCAAAAATACTAGGAGAATGTTGTCTGCAAAATACTGCAAGTTTCAAGGTCAACAACTCTAGCTATACACTTATTACTGATTGTCTAATGCATTTCTGAACCTGTTTTTATAATCTTAGTTATTTATCAGTGTTTCTTTCCTGGGTGTAGCTTACAAATTTCTCAGTGTGGGACGGTTCTAGTTTTCTGTTTACACACAGACTCTAAACCAAACTACTGCCATTTAGTGCTAGTGGAATGCAGCTAACAATAAAAAGCTAAAAGTTACTTATTGCAATTGTGTTGGCAAACAGGCTCTGTCTGTGTGGACTAAAGTATACCTGTTTTTTGGGAGGTGCACACATACACATGTGGCTGGGTGTGTGTATCCTGTGCACATAGAAGTACACACACCTACAGACAGAGTCACAGAAAGCAGGCCCTCATTTTCTTTAACTAGGTAGAATTACACAAGACCAATCCCCACACAAAATATAATGAAGCTGTTAAAACCACAGTACTGTCACTATACATTTCACATTTTTTGGTGAAGGACCTTTACTCAGGGAAAATTTAAAAGTCAATGTCCTTTGCAAGGAGTTGAAGGGCTTGGACTGGAGCAGCTTTCTGGTATCACTTGTTGTTTAGCTTTGACACACAACATCTTTACTTACAGTCTTGCAATAAGCTCTGTACAGAACTTTGAGTAATCCACTACTGAGCCAAATGTTAGACTCCAGCCTAATGCACTTCTCAGGGGAGTATATTAATTCAGAAGCAAACAGAGCACTATTACACACTGTGCATTTGACTTACCTTTACAGTGCAGTAAAAAATGCCTATTCATGGGGCTAAACTTTGCACTGAAGTATGTGCACTGGTCTTTCAAGAAGTTGCAGGAAAGACACTGACGATTCAACGATCCCACTGTTGATACACTAGAGAAAAAGATAAAAAATATTTTCAACTGGAATCAAAATAAACCAAGAATTAGCTCATCACAGAGCTAAAATTTGCTCCAGTCCCTTAACTTCAGATGAACTAGTGAACTACTGTTCAGTAAACTGGGCAATGTGGGGAGGATCCAAAACCTGCCCAAAGCAGGACTGAGGTTCCAATAACTAGCAGTGTTGCAGGGTGACAGTGTTAAGTCCGACATAATGAAAAACCTCATTAAGCTAATATTTAAGCACTGAGGTTTGTCTGAGGAGGAGGTGCTTCACCCACACATTTTAAATTGCATGATTAAAGCCCATAAATATTCTTTTAATTTAGAAATTTTTGCTACTTTAAAAAAACAGTCATATTACATGCTTGCATTTAGGATTAGCTTTTCAGATGCTTATAAAGGACTAGAGACCACATAAATGGTAAACATATTTTGTGTTGAAATCTTCTCCATTTTTTCACACAATGTAAAATATTATCAGCATTTTTAATACTGAAAACCCTGTTAGAGCTCAAGTGTACAAATTTTTACACAATATAAATGATTACCCAGGCCCCAGAGCAGTAATTAAGCTCAGAATGTCATCATAACACTTATGGCTTGGAATGAAGAACCTGTTAACACAGCCCCACGTACTTCTTACCTATGTAGCTGTCTTCCTCTTGGGGATTCTTCAGTGCTTAAGAAATAGCTGTGCCAAAAGATGAACAAAGTCAAGGTCAGCCTGGTAAACTGTTTAATTTGTGTGGTGTTTAGAGAACTGAGAGATGTCATAAATAGCATTTTTTTTAAATAAAAAATTTCCAAATATACATGAAGATCAAATATTTGTGTATAAACCCAAGCTATAAGATTAAGCTTAGACCAATTTTCAGAGTAGTTACTTCAGATGCTGTATGATTTCATATTAAAACAGTGATGAAAACAGTATTTAATGGTTTCTGTTTAATTTCTGCCCAGGAGCTCCAGTAGCAGCCAGGACCTCTTTCGGCACATTACAGAAATAGAAATCTTCTCCTTCACTCCAATAGTTTGCAATATAAATCCAAGGAGTAGAAAAAGGCCACAATGAAATGATATCATAAATTACAATAGGCCTTATAATGTCCAAAAGCCTTTTTGAGCTCTAGAACAATTCTTTCTTCTATTGAGAAAAGCTAGCACACCTAGGCAATGATTTATAAAGTTGTGTGGTGGAAAGAGGCTTATTAGAGATGCTGCAAGAACACTGAAACAAGTCATTGGTGTGTCCCAGATGAAATCCCCACAAAGTTTCTGCTTGAAAAGCAGAAGGAGGTTAAGAAAGTCCTCCAAGTGGCTGAGACAACTCACATGCAGCCTGCCACTTTTCTGCAGGCTGAGTTCATCCACACCTCATTCTTTTCATCTGAACCTTGAAAAAGTATGAAGAAATTCTCTATGGGTGTACTTTCAAAACCAATGGAAAGACTGGTCATAAAGGGTGTTTCTCCAGCATCAGCAGAGATGACAGGAACTGTTGCAGCCTCAAGAAGTTCCTTGCTGAAATATCATTTATTTTAAGGAAAACCAGAATTAGACACAGCTCTGTATTTTTTGCCACGTGCAGATATATGTGAAGACTAACCAAGATCCACTGAAGTTATGTGGAGTCTTCAGGTGGTTTGTGTGAGTTTGTACTGCTCCCAAAAATCACCACGTAGGTGCTGCATTTCCTTCTCACTACAGCACTAAGACAGGCTTTGGAAAGATTTCTCTCTGAATGAGTTAAGTGAGAATCAGGGGTTTGGAAAACCTCGCTATATAATTTGAATTTATGAAGTTGAATCCCATAAAGATCCCCAAAGTCCAGAGGCCTCATGCAATAAACAAGCAAGCATGAAAACTGAATATTTTGCATTTTATCAAGTACTAAAAATTTACTATGACTTCTTATCTGGAATTCAAAAAAGAAATCACCAAAATATTATTACTGCTGCATGGTGTGTTGATTTCTTCTATTTACAAAAAAAACCCCAAAACAGTAAGCCATCTGATGTCACAGTACACTCCTTTCCCCATTGCATTAAAAATATATGCAGTAATAGACTAGTCAATAAATTGTCTTACAGCTGCACTTTATGTACTCAGGAGTGTAAAATTTGTAGTAATGCCCAAAAAAGAAAGAAATATTGTTGCTTAAATTTAGGTATGTTATTTAGAGTCCAATGGATTCCACTTTAATAATTCAGATATTTTCATAAACAAAGAGAACAGTGCTTACATCTTCTGAGTATTTTCATCATATGCCAGGATTTTTATAACCTCCCAGTTTCCTGATGTCAGGTGTCTCACACCAATTTGTTCACTTTTAGCCTGGAAAGAGATAGAAAAACATTAA
Organism: Merops nubicus; assembly: GCF_000691845.1. Classification (NCBI taxonomy): domain Eukaryota; kingdom Metazoa; phylum Chordata; class Aves; order Coraciiformes; family Meropidae; genus Merops; species Merops nubicus. Next base: position 14,953 of record NW_008608593.1, on the reverse strand, counting down.
CTTTCACCTTTCTTTTTACATTTTCCTTTGCCTAGCAGGATTGTCTGCACATGTCATTACTGATTACAGCTTTTTATACTTTAACAGGCAACATAACATCTTTAAATCACAAACGTCACATTTTGACAGGCCTGAACTTCAAATATCCTTTCTCTTCCATATATAAACTTTTCAAAGTCTTGCATCTTGGTTTCCATCATAATTTTTCTTTCAGTTGCCCACATACCAACAAGAAAGTGCTGTACTTTGAGCTCAAGATCTTGCCATTACACATATTTTGTTTCTCTGTGTGTTTCTTTTCCTTTACAGTAAGGAAAGCATAGCAGGGGAATCTGAGTCAAATCCCTGGAACCAAAACTCCTCACCAATCTGTGCTCACTAAGCTTTCACCTTTAGCACATGCTTACGCTGAGCCAAAACTACTGCAAAGATGCTGTGCCAAGCCAGGACACCAACACCATCCTCACCCAAGGAGGCAGGCAAACCTCTGAAAGAAATGCACTGTACAAATCCAGATGCTGAAGTTCACAGGATGTAAACCTTGTTAAAGCCCACCACACATTCTGGAGAAGCCCCTTTGTATCCATGGCCTCTAAGGAGAGTCTAAGAATAGCTCTAAATTTTGGCAATGGAACCGAACTCTGACAAGCTGGGGAGCACTCCTTCCTCCCTCTCATATATTATGTCTATCCCAGTACAAGCCTAGAAAAATAACTGCTACGAGGGGAAATCCAACACTTCTCTCAAAGAAATTGATAGCACTTTTTCATCCAATGCACCTTGAGATAATACCAAACTCTTTGGCTGGAAGCTGCAGACAGCTCCTCATCAGACACAGGTTAAAAACAATGGAACACGAAGAGAAGCTCATTTGAGACTCCTTCTTAGTACAAAAAGTAAAATTCTTGCTTAGGTTTCTAAAGATTAAAACTCCAAACATGAAAATACTTGAACAGGTTTTTTTTCTGCACTAGGGCTATGGCACTTTGCCTGGATATAAAAATTCCAGTTTTCAAATTTAAGGCAATTGTTGTAAAGAAAAGCAGTGATACTTCAGCTTATATTTCAGCTTTAGTGGGTGAAACTGAGCAGCAGGAGTTACAAAGGAGATCAGATGGAGGATCTAACAGTGCTTTCTGGCCTCATGCCCTGTGAATCCAGAGCACCAGGTTCATACCTATATTGCAATGGTTATGGGGCCTATAAAAAGCTATAAAGGTGAAAAGAGTATTTTTAATCCCTATATTTCTGAACTGTACATTGTAAACTCTTGAGCTCTAGATCAACAGCAGCAATAACTCAAGAGCAGAAAATGCTCAAGGACACCTGTGAGACATGGCTGGAACTAGTAAAGCAAAACCAAGTCCCTTTGAACTGATTTGTTTTCTAACAAGGAAAGAATGATGTAATGACTCCATGGTAAGTCTTGCAAGTACCAGCTGAAATCAGGATGTTGTGCTAAGTGCGGTACACGTTTATCAAGAGGGTTCCCCTGCTCAAGGAAGGTTCTGATATTGAGTGCTGTCTCTAGGAATGATTACAATACAAATTAGTGACTTCTTGTAAGTGACTATTTCTTCTCTAGAGAGAGAAGCTGCAACTATTGAAAGAGATATTTAAATATTGTGATCACAGAATCTAACAAGAAACAGCAATAAAAAGCCCAGTCAAGCGTTAATAAATACGGTTATTTTTCAAGGTTGCAGCCCTAATACATAATTTATGAAGCCTGCAGGAAGTTCTTACCTTGATCCATTAAACTTATTTTATAATTCTTATTTTGTGGTTGGAAAAAGAGACTTTCTAGAGTTGCAAAGCCCCATGTGAGAAATTTCTAGACACATAACACATGATTCAATCCCATTTTGAGATACGTTTATTTTAAATATTTTGTAATTTACTAAAAACTTGAAAACAATGAAACACATATCTAGCCCTTTACATTCAGACAGTGAATACTATACAATAGATAGTAACCCTTTACACAGTAATGTCCCATTGTAAGAAGATTTAATTAGATGTTTCTGCTAACTTGCTCTGATTCTATCATTGACACATGCTTTTCTAAAGTACAGTCAAGGAAATGCAGCTCAGGGAAGACAATCAGTTGTCAGCACTTGTAGGATTAGCAAATAAGCCTCTGTGATTAATCTAAAGAGATCCATTAAAATTTACTACTTTGTCACTATACGTTCACATTGGTTCCCTGTTTTAACCTTCCTGCACTTGGATGCTGATTTCTCTTAATGAGTTGATATCTGTACTGAGTAGTACAGAGAGGTAATGAGAATCTGAATGCTAAATATCAGTGTTACCCAAGTTCCATCACAAAAAAAACCTGTGATCATCTTGGTACCAGCAACCTGCTTTAAATTCTACAGGGCACCTGTTATGCTGCTGTGGCTCCCACAATGTGTGACAAACATCTGATGTGACATAAGACTTTATGTGCAATGGATAATATAGTTTTTATGCCTCCATGTTTGCTTTAGAAATAATGGACAATCAGATTAATGCAGTGTGTAAAACACATCATATAAACACATTTCCTGTCCTTTATTGCTCTGTATCAGCCTCATTACCACGCAGAATGTTTCTTATTGATGAATAACGGTTGATACATGGCTTATCACATTTCTTCTTCTTCTCAGGAGAAGCTATACATTTAAAGCCAAATTTGCCATGGATGATACCATTCAGTCTTGTTTATTCATGGTGATGGTGGTAAAAATAGAAGTATTTTTGATTTTTGGAGCTGTGCAGTACCCTGGGCCCTAATTCTGCCTAATAGGGATAAAATAATAAACTCTTTATCATGAACTTGACTTTAAACATTATTCTGGTGGGATTCAAACATGTATTTAAAAGTAATACGTATCTTACTGAATCGGAGCGGGCTTAATCTCTTGTTGAAATATTTTCCTGAATTAAGATGAAGTTTCTTAGGTTTTTAGTGGTGAAAAGAGCCTACAGGTTTAAGTTAATTTTCATATCTACATCATTATTCCATCTATTTTAAGGACATATTGGAAAAGAAACCAAAATAAGACTTGACTGACTAAATGACTTTGCTCCAGTGTGAATTTTTTCTGTGGTTACTGCATTAAAACACCTTTACCAGACTGTCATCTGAGTTACTGCTTTTTCTAGAAGATAGAATCTGACATGTCTTCGATCCCCTTTTTCTTCTCTAATTCTTTCTTGATGTATTTACTCTAGTGAATGAGTATCTTGTTCTTGCTTCTTCAGGTTAAATTTTCATTAAAGCTCTTTTGTTCTGTCTGCAGTACACTGTGAACATATTTCAGACTTAATAATGTTTATACCAGAACACTGTCATAAAGGGAGATAATAGAGTTGCCTGGTGCCAAGTCTATTTTGATGTTTAGGGTACCTTGATAATCCCTCCTATGTCATATGGCTCTCCTAAAGTACCTGGATTAATGCTCTGCTGATTTAAATAGATGCCTTGGAGTGTTCTATTCCAGGGCATAATTTCCTTTATTAGTTCATCATAACTTCATACTGATGACCTTCAGTCATAGTGCAAATCAAACTTCTTTCAGATTCTTCTCTGGAAAAAAGTAATGATCCTAGGAAATGTAACCCACTGGAAAATGCTGCAACAGGTAATGAAAGAGTCCTAATTTTCACAACATTTTAAGTTTTGGGTATTGTCTCCTTTTACTGTTGTAAGACCAGATTCCAAATATTCTGAATTGACATTTAAGTTTATACCTGTGTCTATACAGTGTTAATAAAGAGGGTAAAATTTGCTGCAGGTCTTCTGAATTTCTGCTGGTATAAAACATTATTATTGACAGAAAGGTTTAACAGGAAAACATCTCTGCTTGTCTATAGTGGTAGGAAGAAAACAGGAAGACTTCCAGAGAGTACTTCAGAAGTAAATTTCATTTACAGACCTGAAGTTCCCCCACAGTGGAGGTGTAAGAAAAGACAGAGAGCACCACTTACTACGGAGGGAGTTATAAATATATCCCTCTGCAACTAGTGACAACCTGGACAGGACAGATAACCATGGCACAAATGTTCAGACTCTACTGAAGTGCAAGACTTGGCTTGGGTCATGTACCCACAGTAAAAGTCCTAGATGACTGCTAGGATATTAAAAACAGCCTGAACCAAAACCTCACCTGAACAATAAACATGGCTATGTGGTGAAATTCACCCCGGCCTCCCTGCTTCACTGGGACAGTCATGAAGAATTTACTGCCATCCTTGGAGAAAACTGGTTCTTCATTCTATAAATGTAAGATTGCGTTAGTTTGTAACACTTTCCATTACATTTCTTAATGAAAAAATCAGCTTAGGCTTTTTGTGTCCTTGTTTTTGGTAGCTACTGTGCTTATAAGAAAATTGGAGAAAGATCTCGTGATCTACTAGTGATGAGAACAAATGTTTCCATGGCCTGGACTGAGAAAACATCACTAAGTATATGCTTAAAGCTGTTTTTGATAAAGTTACATAGAAAAAATAAGTACATTGAAGTGATATTATAAATCATGGTCTCACCATAAATTGCAGCCTGATGCAACACCACCTCTCCATATCTACCTTTACACAGAAATATTGGGGGAAAATGGTTTGCTATAAAAGCATAGCTTTAAAAAAAATGATTTCTCATTTGCACATTGCAAAACAAAGCCTGAAATGTATTTAAAACAGAATGTTTTTCATCTACTTATTGGACAGCTCTTCTGAAACTATGAAAATGGAATAATTTGCTGACATACTGGTTCAACATATTGTTCTGGGTATGAATTTAGAAATCCTACTCTTATGCATTCCAATGATAGCCTGTCTGACCTCTCATCTTTGAACACCTTCACATTTAATTTGGTGAAAATTAATCAGAAAAAAAAAAATAAGCACAGTACAGAGAAGATGCTTGGAATGGGATTTGTCTGATCTGTCTTTAACCATCCAAGAGCTAGGTAGTTAATCAGCTGGTCATCTAAGTGCTTACTTGACTGAACGCAGAGAGAACTCTTCCTACATTGAAGAGAACATTGCCTCTGAAACCTGGAGAGGTGTCTCAGTTGGAAGGGCTGAATTGCTCACTGGAAGTATCTCATTCCACCACTGACATGGTCAGCTAGATAGCAAAACATCCTCTGAGTGATACTAAATGAAAAGATTCCTGCTACCAGGGAAACAAGCTGTCATCTGAATCTTTACACAGACACTGCTATAATACTCAGATGGCAAAATAATTTAGGATGCTAAAAAGTATTCAGTTCTAAAAGGAATGGTTCTTAATAGCTTATAAAATATCATGTAATTAATTAATAATGACAATGAAGCCATTAAACATACACCCAGAAACAGCATTTATACTATACCTGTTTAGGAAGCCACAGGTCTGACTGCATTTCATACTTCTAAAAAAGAAAAAAAATGCTTTTATGGAACAGCCATAGATCAAAAATATTTCCCACATTCAGCAAAAGTTCTCTAGCCATTTTGTGCTTTCTTTCTGTTGCCTTACCATCATCACATCTTTTCATTGGCACTTACATTGAAACAAATGATAATTTAATTACGAAGTCAGCTGGTTTATTCAGAGTTTTTTGGTAGAACACCACAGGGGACCTAAGAATGTCTTTTTCAGTCCTTTCTCATTAGCTATCAAGAAGCTTTACGCAGGCAGTTCTATTTGTTTTTTACCTCTAGGCATCATCTGACAACTGGATATTTAAGTCCTTCATCAACACTGGGCAAACAGCCAGCATCAAGATCAAATTGTGAGACCTTCTCAAATCACAATCCCTTGCTTTAATGGGTCATACTGTGGCATTAGTGAAGAGACAAAAAAAAAGATAAATAGTTGTTTTTTATTGGTCACGCTTATATTGTAGCTCACACTATCTAAAAAACAAAATACCATGCACAAAATATAGAATATACATCAACTGTTGTAAATTGCCAGTCACAGTGAAGTCATGACAATTTATTAGCTATAGAAGCATTTGTATGTATATGGCCTGAAAAATGTATGCTGTAGCTACTACAGCAGCCGGTTTTATACAGTACTGTTGTGGTTTGAGTCTTGGAATGGGGGCGTGACCTTCCAGCAACTGGGAGGACCCCGGGTGGGGGTGAAACCATTGTATTCCCTCCCCTTCCCACACACACTCTGATAAGAGGCAGGGAGTGGTTTCTTGTTTCACTCCTGCCTTGGAGCTCGGAGAGGAAAGTTCTCCTTTCACTCCATGGGACCCTGGAACCATTTCTGAGGGTTTTGTATATTTTATCTTTTGTATTATTCCCCTGATCTTTATATATATTATTTTCCTTACTTCCCTTTTTCGTTTTCTGTTCCTTGTTGAACAATATACTTCATTTTTTTTAAAAGTGTCTCTCTCTCTCTCGAGGGGGTGGGGGAGAGGCGAGTACATAGTTCTGTTCCGTGTGGGTCCTGCCCTGAACCCCTTTTTACACGGAACCAGGACAAGTACTTTTTGGAACTGAGAACATGTGCAAAATGCTAAAAAATACATACAATTTAAAATGTTCACAGTTGAAATCAAATAATGTGATACAAGGTTAAATTCTCACCACAAGGCCTTTCTTCATCCATTACTGAATACAAGAGCATCACTGTAGCCCAGTGGACGCAGCACAGGCACTACCCAGGGTTACCAGCACGAGCCTGGTCTGAGCCGGGCTCACTATGCTGACACTGCATCACCATCCTCCCTCATCCACCTAAATATGTCGTTTGCTGCACTTTACTTCTTCTGGAGGGGAGATCTCAATCTATCTCTCTTTTACATCACATCCTGGATTACAGCTCCTTGGACATCTACTTCAGACAGGTCCATTAACCTCAGAGGACATAAGAGTTGCCTTTCAGAAGCGACTGCTCACAGTGGTTCATGACCAACTTTCTAAATAAAAGGGCACAGGGCTTGCAGGAACCAGGTAAAAAGCAACCCAATCAACAAATCTCCATGTTCACATTCTTAACCCATAGTCTGGGGATTTATGAGCAGTTTCTGAGTCAGGAAAAGCAACCTGCCCTATGTAGCAAAAGAAGCAGACAAGCTCAGAAATAATCCCTAATGCTAACATGACTGACTCGAGTAGCAGACACTGATGGGAGCCTTTTGACTCAGAGGCCAAACTTAGACCTACATTAATCACTCATAACCATTTACACTGCCAAATTGTACACTCCACATTGGAACATCTGTTGGTACTGATATTAGCGTGTAGAGAAAATATTGTGGTTCTGGGAAGAGATAGTGACTCAGAATGGGAAGGTGGCCAACTGCACTCAAGATGTAAGATTGACTGTGAAAATGGAGAGATGTAATGCAGTGATGTCAGAAGTCATAGTCTGCGTCAAGGGATGAGATGTGGCTGGATTCAAATAGAAAAATGTATTTCAGCTTGGCTTATATTCAAAATTAAATATCTCTGTTGTCTTTCAATTTTATCGTTCTTTGAAGTACTTAATTCTATCTAGCTTGCAGGAATTATCAGAATTTAACACCCTTTCCTTAAACACAGGTGAACTGTGAGAGACAGAAAGACCTGAAATAAAACTCTGTAGATGGAGAGAGAAGAAAGCAGGCAGCTGAAAGTATCTGACAGAGGACAAGCTTGTCACTACACTAGCTACATCCAAAGTACACCAATGTTCAGCAACTGCAGTTTCCACTGAAGTTAATGAATGAACAAAGCTTAGTAATTCTGAAAATGTCACTCAAAGTTGCTAATTGCATGAAAGCATTTCACCAGATTTGGAATTTCCTCACATCCATTTCCTCTCTGTTGACTAATTATATTCAGCTTGCAACTACTGCATCTGCAAACTGATTTCTAAAAAACTGTTTTTCTGAATAGGAAATAAAATGCAGGAAGAAACTTTGGAAATAGAGCTCAGGAAAAAATCCAACTTACCCTGCTGCAAGCCCCGGTTGTGGTTTCACAAACCGTCAGGATGGAGATGTTCTGAGGTCTGTTTAACCATCTCACCACAGCCTTGGTGTTGCTCACCCATTTCACCATGGTGATGTAATATTCCCTAAGTAAACATTTGAAAACACCATGTTAAAAGCATTTCTATTACATATTACTTTGTTTTAAAAAATATATACCCAGTTCATTACAGGTTGGATTTGTACTGCATGACAGTATCAGTGCCGAGGGATGAAGAAAATGAGCCTAGACACCCAGCATCTGTGCTCCCACAAGTGGGAAGGCTCAGTCCTAGTGCTCTGTTCCCCTGGGAAATTTGTACACTCTCAGCACCTCCTCTTTAGCCATGTGTAATACATAAACTTCACAAACAGGTTTGTGAATACACATGAACCATGTATTTGCCAGCCAGCTTGAAAACAAACACTAAATTCCAACAGAAGCCAGAATTTTCCAGTATCAGACACCTTCAGGAGACACACATTTTTGCAAAAGTATCCAGCTTTACTGCCAAACACAAAAATCCAGTCTATAAGGCTGTAATATCAGAGTGCAGGCGAGACCACTTTAAAACGTAATTTGTTATATAATTACATTATTTTATACTGGCACTTCTGCATAAACGGGTAGTCACACCCAGTATCAGCACATGTCAACTTCTGGTTTAACAAATATCTCATGATGTTGGTCAAATTGTCTCTCCTTCAGCAACCCTGGCTGAGCAAGTGATGCTTTCTAGGTACAGACTCATGGTATGGAGTATCTATATCCCTCCTCCCAAAATCCTGCTGGGCTGTCAGAGTGGGGATGTTACAGAGGAAGACCTGTTGCAGCTTGTCATCCCAGACAGACTCTGCTTCACTTCTCTACTCGTGTCAGCTTGCAGCTCTCACAGCCCAGCTAAGTTCTGTGCAACAGTGAGGTGAACTTGTCTGGAAGCTCAGCTGCTTTTCACAACAAGGGTCTTAGCTTGCATATAATTAGGCATTTAATCTAATACTGATAGAGTTCTCGTTACTCTTTGACAAGACATTTAATGATACATTCAAAAGACTTCTTGCCAGATCAAAGATGCTAAGGTGTGTACAAATCTGATGCTGTACACAGGAAATGCTGAACACAGCAATTCACTGCAGTTTCACCCAGCCTCAGCCTGCTGCTATATTTGAAGAACACAGCTGAAGAACCCAGTATGTACAACCTTCTTTTGGCTTTTATGTTTGACCTTTAGGAAGTGCAATATTTTCACATGTGGATACCAGAATGATGATTAGAAATGGTAACTTCAGGTATATTCTGACTCTTAATACTTACATTTGTTGTTTTAAAAAGCTTCCCAACTTATTGAAGAGCAAAAACATATATGTCAAAAGTAGCACAAGATCTAACATGAGACCAAGTTACACAGCCAACAAAGCAAGAATCCAACAAACAAACCAAAGCATGCAACACCAAATATCAAGCAACTGGTTCCTCACAGTAGAACTCAAAAAACAAAGGTTGACAACTTCTCCCTCTGCAGTTTTGCCTTCCTAAGGCTGTCCAAAACCATGACACCTGTGCACACAGAAGCCTGAAGACAGCCAAAAGGAAATGTTCAAAACGTATATAAGGACTGTTTCCCTCTACCAGTAGACACCAAGGTAAAACAGCATCCACTGACAACAAAGCCCAGATTATACCAGAACCAAATTCTAGAAAACAGAGCCTGGGCTGCTCCATTTGAAGAATTCTTCAGTGAGGGATGAAAAGATGAGATTTAATCACTCAGAATCCGCTGATATAGTAATCAATAGTCCAAATCAAACCATAACAACATCTTCCATTACTGACATAAACTCCTTGATCACTCAAGTGAAACCAAAAGATCATTTAAAAAAAAAAAATAATTCCCCCTTCTATTTACTATGCATAAAAATACATTAAAATTTCACTATATTATGACCTGTTTATCAGAAGTGTGCGTGTATATATATGTAAGAACCACATACTTCTGAAATATAACCAAGTCAAAGTTTGTAGAAGAAAACAGTCTGTTTTATTAGATCGCCTGATGCAGCTGAATAAAAACAGAGAAGCCTGCAGGGTAAAAACTGATTTAGTTCTGAGGAAGCTACTATCAGTTTGTGTCTCCAAACTTATAATACTTTTTTTTGCAACTAATCTGTTGTTTTAGTAATGGAAATAAGCACTCTCTTGCCCTCCAGACCCATATATGCTGGGCTTACTGGACCCTCTGCATCTGTACATTAAGTTTCCTCACAACATCACTTGGAAGAGGAAAGACTAAGACTGCTTTCTGGAGAAAAGACTGAAGCAGCATATTAAATACAAATTTACACTCATTGTAGATTATCAGGTTGATACCCATTTAGTTAGGTGCTCTACAGCACTTAGTATGTTTAGAGCACAAATTTCATCTGAAACATTTCTTAAACCAGACTAGATTAATTTATTGCATGTCCAAAAGAGTAACAAACACAATTACTGATCACTTGTACAATGTTAGTTTAAACCCACTGTAGCATACAGGGTGGCACAGACAGCATCCACTTTTAGTAATCAATTAGCCTAATAAGAGCAGGCTTTGCTCTCTTGCTGTGATTTGTTTTACTCAAGCTGTGTCTCCCCACCCCACTCCTTTTCCTACATTTTGTGTAGCCAGTTCCAGGTTTGTCCTTATCAATCCCTTTTCTCACAGTAGGTCCAACTATAGATGATCATGGAAACCATAAAACCCATTCGTTGACACCCATCTGCTTTAGTCCCACCTTCTCACCAGCTCTCAGGGTTCCCACTGGAATCCCTGATTGTCAAGAAAACATTGTTCAAGCCCTGCCTCACAGAACTTTGTGGTTTTTAGCCAGTCCTCATTTCATGGTCTAGTCAAGTTTTCATCTCAGACTTTTTTAGAGCTTCTTCCCTCATATCTGCCCTAGGTTTTTTTCCTTTCTGAATTCCAAAGAGTTAGCTTTCTTCTTTGCTCTGTATAAAAGTAGACAGAAAACACTGGGAACAAAGAAAAGGCAGTCGCCTTCCACAGCATCCCATGATCAATCAATGCTGAAGGAGCTTGTATGTGATTCACTTTATTCTATGTGACTCTATTCTAAGTTGGACTGAACTAGGCAATGCATAGAAACAAGAGCTTCAAGCTCCTTGGCCAGACAGACAGCTACTTCTGATTCCACATTTGGTATTTAAATCTGTTGCTTGGCTTCAAACTGTCCTAAGGCAATTATCTAAGTTAATCAGTATAAAGAAGCTAGAGCTTTCCCTTAGGTGTGTGAATCAGGAATGCGACGTGTGTGCAGCCAGCTCAACACCAGGAGCTGGAACATCTCACGTATGCTGAGGAGGTGCTGCACAGCAAGAAAGGTCAGGTCTTTGGGGCCTGAGGGGGATGGAGGATATTGAGTGAGAAAAAAAATTCCATTTGTAGGTGTTAAGAAAGGAAATGTCTTTCCTGAGCATATGGTAATTAACTTTTTTCCAAAGACTTGTAAGTTGACGAAATCTGGATTCTTTTTTCATTGCTGATAAAAAATATGTGAAATACCACAGGTGTTTGGCATTCTTTGCCAAGCTTGAACAGCCTTTTTTTAAATGTTTCTTTCTTATATAATGTTTTCCTTTATTTTGATTATTTCAACAGATACACAGTTCTATGGAGGCAGTTTAACAGTTTGCTAACACATTTATCATCACTCAAGAATGTTCAGCACGTCTTGTTTCACTTGTAAATTTTGGGATGCTTGTGACAAGGAAGATATATATGCATATCTTGCTGGCTGTGAATAACAAAGTCAAAAGAGACAATAAAACTGAACAAAGGAAAGGGATTTGCACTGCATTACACTAGAAACATCGTTTCAATCATAATTAAATGTGAACATTAGATACTTAGATTTGAAATAGACTAAAACCACAGGAAAATAACCCACAGTATTGAACTTAAAACTAAAAAACTGCTCAAGTAAAAGAGTCAAATTTTGCAACTTCACACTGTTCACTGTAATGAACATAATGCTCCAATTTTAAGTCAATGAGCTGATTACAAAAGAAATTTTCTTATAAGAATAGCTGGAAGACATTTAACATTTATGGTAATGGAAAAAAAAATCCTTCCTTTTGTTGATGTTTTTAATAGATCTGGATTATAAATGCAGCAGAGTTCAGCTAAACAAAGGCAACATATTATGCTCTACTAGTTTGCTGGCAGGTTGTTATTCAGGAAGGTAGACAACAGAAACTTGCCCCATGCACATTGCTCTAAAACATTTACTATACTCTTAAACTATTTATATTGTTGTGTATTGAGAAGTGCACAAGAATTTATGGATACAAATAGAAAATGTATTTCTCAGAAACACATGTGGAAAACAACAAAGACTGAGACATGACCCACAAGGTAGCTAAGACAGCTACAGTTTGTTAGCATTTTGGTACACTGCACATGACTTTATCTGTGCAAGTACTGACGGATGTGCTGCAATTTTATTCTGAGACTAAGCCACAGGGTATTTGTCTGGAAGGAGCTTTTATAGCTCCCCTTCCCATGGGTGCTGGTGGCTAACAAGCTCTCCACTTCCTCACAGCTGTTGACCCTGGCCATGACCAGCGTTGTATCCCACTGACACTCTCATCATTCTCCTTGAATCCCAAAATCAGTGTGGGTGATGCACTGTCTTTACTGGAGACGGACAGAGCAACCTCCCTCAGTCTGCTGGCCAGATTCCTCCTTAGAGCAGCCCAACGTTGGTGACAATAAATGGGAGCTGTTGTGAGCCCCAACCACAAGTCCCTTGGCAGGACAGTTGGGCAGGCAGCCAGACCCAGTCCCTGCCGAGCCAGGGGCTTGTCCTGACCCACATGCAGAACTTGCATTTCTTACCACTTAACAGGGAGGGGAATAAAACAAATATCTTGGCATTGTGTAGGAAAGATTAAATAAAATAAAGTCTGTGAATATAGTTTTATCCTGTAGGCTTTGGTTGAAAAGATTACAGCCATTTGCTATGATAGTGAATTAATCCTTTACATTAACCTTGTGAGACAGGTATTGTTATTGCCAAGTTACAGAAGAGGGGAGGGGCAGAAGCATGAAAGAAGTGACTAGACACAGCATATCTAGAGAAAAGCTGAGAGCAAACCCCAGTTCTCTTAATACCTAAATTGCACATCCCTTCACCTTTCCCATCTCCAGTTAGAATCAAAGACCTTTCTGTTCCAAAGCAAGGCTCAGATAAACTAGCTGCTGGGTACAAACCCAGCCTTTCTAGATTCAAAAGGTATTTCAAGCTAGAAGTACATCAATATCCAAATGACTTTGTTGATTTGGAAATGTGTAGATAAATGAAAACATTGGTGAGGCTTGTAAGAGCAGCATTTGAATTTATATAAACTCAAGTTCTTAAATGTTTTCAGTTCCATTACAAAAGATTAATTAAAATCAATAAAAATTATTTAAACTTGTCATAAAAAGTTGAAATTGTCTAACTGTATACTTCAGCCTAATTAAAAGCAGGTATGTGTGGAAAGAGACTGTGGACATCTAGCATTTTTTCAGGCATTTAAACGCTATTGGAAAAATAGTCAGAAAAAGGACTTAATGCCTTACAGTACATTTTAAAACTACTTGGGTCAGCAGCAGCTGTGAGCAGTGCAGAGCCAAGGCAGCTTGCTCCCTACAGCTGAGAGTGGTGAAAGCAAGCAGTGGATGACCCCCACACTGAGACTTTCAAGAGCCAACACACAATTCTAGTGGAAAAATCTTTTGATCGTGTATGGAATCAAAGCTCTAATAACTCAACTCCAACTTCTTTCATGCGTTATCTCACTTTTTCTCTATGTTAGCAATTTCCAGTTTGGAAAAGAGATGATTTATTTCTGCCTGACAGGTCTAAATTCAGGCATGGGTTCTGAAATAGCCTACATAATTTCTTAACATCATACTCATACCTTATATTTAAATACCGCCAGTTACAAAGATTCTTTAGGTGTCCTAAGTTACAGTGGTCTGAGGTGACTGCATGCACACCATAACACTTTTTCAAGATTTGCAGCAGGAGATAAGTATTAGCTTTCCAACTGGAACTTCACTTCAGGAGCTAGCAGGGTATGAACGCACACATATTTCATCTTACGTGTCTATTGGCTTTCTAGGGCTAATGAGAAAAAAAACCCTGCAGTACAAAAACATGTTGCCACTGAAGAAAACAGGAAAACATAATGTAATTGTACATGTGCAACAGAAACACCAAGGGTGAAATGGTAATTGCACAGAATACAACCACATGTTTAAAGGAAGACTGGCTGTCTTTTTGTGGCAGTAACAATGCACTGTAGCTAGCAAATTCTTCCCCAGAATTAAACTTCCAGGAGTAAATTTACAAATGTTATTGCTATCTTTATATCAGCATAACCTGAACAAAACCTGGGAAGCACTACCAAGCACCTTTATAGAATCAAGCAGTAAATGAAAGCGGAACATTGAATTTACTCAATCTTACATCAAGTTCCCCAGATGCCTTAAAAAATCAGATAAATAGTTTTCTGTCTTCAGAGGTCCTGCACTGCACAGAATTTGGGGGGAGCTGAGAGTCTGCATGTTACTTTTTATGTTTATAAATAACACAAACCTCATTCCCTACCCATTTGTGTGGTTTCTCTGTGCAGGAGTGAATCTCTCCCATGATAGCAGTTGGTTATGACTTGTACAATATGCATTTCCAAAATGTGTCTGCCTTGAAAGATTCATAAAACTATGTATGATAGTGTCCCATTCTGATTAATTCTAAAAGACTCCCATCATCTATTTACTAATGACTCTATAAAGAATGGAAGAGAAAGGTACTGAAAAAACTTGACCGCTAAAAGTAGATACTACTTGTATTAAAAAAGTCCTCCCAAACATTGCAGACTCAAAAGATTTCCACTCTAGAAAGGCCTGTTCAAAGCCCATTCTTTGTACTTTTATAAATATACATATATATATATATATAAA
>NW_008608592.1:0-19191 GCF_000691845.1 Merops nubicus | reverse complement strand
AGAGGAGGGAGTTCTAGGGTTAGCGACGTGTGCGTGTAGTAAGCTTGTTATCTCCGAAGGGGCAAAAGTTGAAATACTCTTGTGGAAAGCGCATTTCCTAGCCCTGCTTCCTGATGGAAAGCTGCTTGCTTTGCAGGGACTTATTCGGGGTGCCACCGCTGTTAAATCCTGCGCGGTGTTGGAGAACAGTGACCCACTCCCACTTCCCCAACAGAGGCCTTTTGGCAATCCCCTTTTATGAAGAAATCCCTCGATATTAAAATCGATACTTCCTTTTTTTTTTTTTTTTTTTTTTTTTTTTTTTTTTTCCCTCCTTTTTCCCCCTCCTTTGTAAAAGGCCAGTTTCTTCAGCTGGGCTTCAAGATAGTCTTATTGTTCTGTAATTTTGACTTTTGAAGTCATTTGCTATTTTCCGCTCCCTCCCCTCAAAATACGTTCCCGTGCAGCACAATCTCGATGCCTTCACGGCATAGGTGGTGTATCACAGAGGGGAAGTGAGCCGTGTGTTGATAATCTGTGCGTCTGGATTTCATTTCTACTCTTAAAAGTCTCCAAGAAATTGGGAGTATCTCAGCCAGTAACTGGTGTAAGTCGCCCCTAGAAATGAGGCTTTATTGGTGGAGAATGAGCGAAGTCAGCAACACTGTGTGCAGTGCAGGCGTCCGCAGCTCCTGCCTTGGCTTCAGTCGCTGAGCTGGGTGTGTTCTGCTCTTTGGCAGAACCTCGCACACACACATCCCCCACCCCTCCAAGCAGCGTGTTTGCTTCTGCTGAAGGCTAAACCTTATCTTAGCAGAGGCCTCAAAATAGCCCGAGTACAAGCTGAAGACATACTTTCTTTGGGAAACAACAGCAGTGACATTGGGATGCTTCTTTTCTCGTTCTCCCTTATTTTGGGGACCAGCGAGTCCAGAGGGAATGGACATACAGTTAGTCATCCACCCTGTTAATATTTAATTAGACTCGTCTGTTTATAGCACATTTACTCTGCAGCCTGTAGGCGTAAACTACTCTCCACAGTTCTTTTGCTCGGTGGTAACTTCGAACACTTAAGGTGCTTTGTCTCAGGACTATGCAAGAATTTGTAGAACTTAGTAGTACTGATAGTAACTTAAACCACTCTGGGCGGAGGAGGCTGACTCACACTTTCAAGTGTAAACTCCCGATGTGAGCTCAGGCTTGAATAAATGCATCTCTAGGTAATAAAATCTCTTCACAGCTTCTAATTTGCTTACTTACATGTCATTAAATGCGTTCACGATGAATTATTGTAAGCATTCCAGAAGTGAGAAGACTTTATTTAAATCACTAGCTTTCTCAAGGGGTAAACTAAAGACAAGTTTCCTAAATGATTGTGTAATTATGTGGTACTGCTAATGTTAAACAGGTTGTTAGACTTGAGACAATTTTTTTCAGAAAACTTAAATCAACTTTGAAAGCAGAACTTCTATTACAGATGAGTAGCAAACTTCCTCTTGAGTTCCAGATATGCATGAGTTTAAGACTCGTGTGTTTTGTGTGTTCTGTATGAGGGTTACTAGAATGTGGTTCTTTAGTGATGTGTAGCAGTTCTGTGTGACTGCTTCCACGTGCTGACCGTTTGGATCCTTTGACCAGGACATCAAGCCTATGAGGGACCAGATTGTCCGGGTGAAGAGATACGAGAAGGTTCCTCTGATCCTCGTGGGGAATAAAGTGGATCTGGAATCGGAGAGGGAGGTCTTATCTGCAGAAGGCAGAGCCCTGGCTCAGGAGTGGGGCTGTCCCTTCATGGAGACATCGGCTAAGAGCAAATCAATGGTGGATGAACTGTTTGCTGAGATCGTCAGGCAAATGAACTATGCCTCGCTGCCTGAAAAACAAGACCAGTGTTGTACAACTTGCATCGTCCAGTGAGAGAAACGAAGAAAAACCTCAGTCATGGCCATACAGAGCAGGTTGGTGGAACAGTCATAACTAAAGTAATCGAGGTGCTGCTTGAGTAAGCAGATAAAGAGTGATGGATAGCATGAAGTTAGTAGTCTAACCTGCAGGTAGCCTTCCTCCAAAGGAGCTAGAAGCCTGTGCATTCGGTTGCACATGATGACTTGAGTCAAATGGACTTGGTGTGTTACTTCATAGTAGGGTTTAGTCAGGCAACACTCTTCAGCGGGGTTAATCAGGGAACATTGTGTTTACTTCCAGTAATTCTACAGTGAGACAAATTACATGATCTCATCTGCACCTATTTTGACTGTCAGTGCTGTACTTGACATTATGTTATCCTTAATAATGTTTTGTCATGTTGTAGTTGGTATCCAAATTATTTTCAAGTGTTGGGAATCACCTTGGAGTTCAGTGGGATTGTTGTGACCAAGTTTCACAATAGTTTAGCTGAGACCAAACTGCTTTTTTTTTAATAAAGATTCTATAGTACAGAAGCTGAATATACTTAAAGTACCTTTTCTGCCTTAGCAGTGGAATAAGTTTAAAAGAGAAACCACCCTGAGCTGTGAGGAGTGGCTTGCAGCACAGGTGTACTGGGCAAGGACGAGTGCAGAATGCTTTTCACCTCGCATCTCCAGATCAGAGAACACACTCTAAATTTGGCTTCCCAGTGCATGACGCTTCCCTGTCCCAGAGACTTGTAAGAGATGTGGCAAAAGTGCAGGGTTAGAGAGGCCTCTATGAAGCTTCCCATGTCTCAGGTGTTGCTTTGACTTTGTTTTTTTCTGGAAGAGTAGCTGCTCGTGACCCTTCACGCATGTGGCAGTCTTTTTCAGCATCTTTTTCACCTGGCTGTGTAAATGGATCTGTTCCTCCCCTGCACACAGCAGCAATGTCATTCCTCTGCGAGGTGGTTCTGGGCTCCTCCTGCTCTTGTTTTAACCCGTAGCCCTTGCAGGTCTGGTTTCATCATCACCTTAAATTGATGTTACCAAAAAGGGCTGCTCTACATCATCGGTACGCTCTCTGTGCAGCCAGCTGGTCTGTCAGACATTTGGATCTCTGTTGGACCTGTCTGGGCAAACAACTTGGTATGATCACTGAGGGCAAGTGCAGGGATGAGAGAGGACATGAAAATTCAGGGGAAAGAGCTGCCCCTCTTGGCAGCTGCACTGGCTGAGGCCTGGACTCTGACTGCCATGTTAGTAACCCTGGCTGGAGTCAGAGGAGCTGCTTGTGTCTGAGCGGCAAGAGGGAAAACAAGTTATTCTTGGAAGCTTTGGACCATGTTAATCTTGAGTGCAGGATCAGGGCACAAAGTCTTTAAGATTCTTACGAAGTGCTTTGTGAATGTAAAATTTTAGCTGCTCGTGGCCCTAGTGCTGTCATACCGAAGGTAACACCCAGTGCTTTTATCTCCTGTCCTGTGAAATAAGGAAGGGCTGCTGTCACTGTGTAAGAGGGGTGTGGAAGTTCAAGGTCTGCTTGCTGAAAGGTGAGCAAACTGTATCAAAGCAGAGAAAAATACCACTGAAGTCTTTCCTTGTGCGCTAATCCCTAACACTTGCAGAGCTCTGTAGTGTTGTGGGAAGGAGAAAATCGGAGGAATTGACACTTTAACTGTGCATACCAGGTTAGTAGTTTGAGTCACTCGTGCAAAGTTTCAGCTAGTTCTAAGGCAGCTTCACAAACACGAGTATCTGGACTTAAGATAAGCCAAAGATTACAGCAGTGCCCTGGGTTACTAGTTAATCTTGTGCAGATTGCTGTCTTCAGCTCTGACAAAATTGGGCCTTTTATCCATGAAATCTATACTTCCGGAATCGATTACTTCTAAGGGGAGGCTTCTTTTTGTTACCTAGCTAGTTCTGGATTTAGCAGTAAATACCACATTGAGTCTTAAAGCTGAAATTAAGAGTGGGGCAGGGCTATGAGTTAGTATTTGAAGGAATAACTTACACCTAGATTTTTTCTGAGTTTTATGAGCAAAGCATGCTCTTGCTTCAGAAAAAAAAAATCTGTATTGTATCTTTGTGATCTCTTGAGGTAGAGGATCCTAAGCTGCTGTAATACAGATTTCCTCTCCTTCATTCTGCCTAGCTCATAATGTCACATCAAGCCTCTAGCAGCAAAGTACTTCCTTGCTTCTAGGAGATGTTAAAACTTGACACGGAGTTTTAACTGCTTCTGCCAGTGTAATCTCATCATCTGTGCCAAACAAGTAAGTCTTTCCTTCCTAAGCAGCTTCCTATTCAGTACAGATCTCACTATGTCTGCAATGTCTATTACTTGTCCTGCCTCTTCACAGGCTTCCTGCTCCCTATCTTTCATTTCAGCCTCACACTTTTGGGATGTTTTCTTCTTCCTGGCTCCCACTGTCATTGTTCTTTGATTGAGTAGGTGTAGGATCTCATTAACCTTATCATAAACCTTTGCTGCCTGCTAATTTCTGTCTGAGGTGCTCTAGTGTAGGAGAGCTGCTGATGGTGTCTTGTGATAGCTATAATCAGCTCTGTGATTTTTCTGCTTATCTGTGATCCAGAGAACAATTGCTGCTTCTCAAACATCTGGTAGAGCAGTGACCACTCCTCTGTAGAGTGAAACTAAGGAAGTGGAGCCAGGTGTCTGAAACCTGTGTGTAGGAAGTAGGCCTGAACTGTAGCTTTGTCCTGGCATAATCTTCATCATCTGCAAGTTCTGTTGCCTGTCTGCCTGGGAGGAGTTTTAGGTCTGGATGAGTTAGTTCAGAATCAAGTACCTAGAAGCAGTTTGTGTTCCTACAGCTCTGATGAAGAAACCAGTGGGAGGGTGGGGGGGCCTGGATTTATCTAAGGCTGTTTCTGTGTCAAGTTTTAACTAGCAGGTACCACTTACCTCTTTTTGGTACTGACACTTCAGCATATCTGCCAAGTATGACGTTTAGGTTCTTTCATGACATTTTTAAGTAGCACTTGCTTGACTTACTGTTCCAGTCGGCCTCCTTGGGTGAAGCGAAGGCTGGAACATAGCTACATAACCAGAATAACCCTTAGTTCCTTTTAAAAATGTCTGTTGTTCTTGCATCCTGTTTCCCTCCCCCCTTTTCCTGCTTTTGCAGTGGTCTTCTGTCATCTCATTATTGCATGCAGAGATGTGAGATTTCCACTGGCTTTTCTGTTCTTGCTCCAGTATTTCTCTAGAATTTTCAGTATGACAGTGTTAAATCTTCTCTGGAATATGGCAGCTGTTACAGTGCTCGTGTGTTAAGGGTTTTCTGTAGAAGTAGCAATCAGACTGGGAACACCTTAGTATTGGGGTGAAAGACTGATGCTGATCAGAGATTTCTGTCCCCCTCATTCACAAGTTCCTGATACTAGCAAGCACTGAAGGAAGAGTGTCTCCTCTAGGGATAAAAACTGGAAGTGTGTCATCCTCTGGGCTGCGAGTCTATGCAACACAAATTCATCCTGCAGAATAGCATCCCCTTCTCTCCTGCCTGCTTGCAGAAGAGAGTGCTATAGAAATTTCGTGGGCAGGTGAAGCCAGATAAGGTACTATATGGTGTTGATTGTAGTAACTAGGTGCAAATTAATTGGAAAGCTGACAAACCTGAATTGGGAGGTATCTAACCTGCAAATACAGGGGTACTGAAAGAGCATGTGGAAGAAAATACCATTACTTGCTTTCTCTCTTCTTACCATCTGTCCATGGCACAGGATGCTGGATTTAGGTGAAGTTTTGGGGTTGATATCACTCTGGTGGGATGAGGAGATGCACTATAAATGGTTTGCTCCTCCTGTGCTCTAAGGTAAAAACATATTACACAGGTCTAATCCAGCACCATTAAAAGCTGAACATTTACTTGCTGTTTTGACAGTACAGGGACCCTCCCCGTGTAAAACCTGGGACCAGCAACAGCGTGTGGGAACACGTGAGCTCACCAGAGTGAGTGAGAATTACTGTTAGCTGGAAATTGTACAAATGAGGCTGTTTGCTCCTGTTCAGAACAGGAGTACTGCTTCTGAAAGCTGGGGGTGACCAGCTGTTAGGCAAGAAGGGAAACCCTGGCTATGTCAGAGCACTCTGTTGTGACAAACTGTTACTTGAGAGGAAATCAGCAGCTGGAAAGAAATGGTACAGTAAGAAACACAAGGAGCCGGACCTTACTTCAAGAATAAAGACTCAAGAATAAAATCCCCACAAAGCCAAGCATCAAACTCCAGTGAAGTGCATGCACACAAAGGAGAAGTTTTTGCAAACTTTGAGCCTCGACTGAGGCTTGTGGGATGTCCCTGCAGATAAATCTTGTAAAGTGTAGGCGAGTTATCAGGCATAGAGATGTGTTGGTCACGTCGGTGACGCTACCTGCTTGACTGGGAAGAGTGTTGTGCAGTCCTGTCCCTGCTGGGGCTGGGTCTGATGGAAGCTATGGGGTGGTTTTATTAGCAATAATGTAGAAGTTCTGAATGCTGAGTACTCGATGTCAAAACTGAATTAGTTGGCTCATCTGCCTGTTGCCAGTGTGCACAGAACTTGTGCACAATGCCATTGCTTCATATTACCAGGTACTGGAGAACTTAGAATTTCTGCTTCAGGTCTTTTGAAGCAATTTAGTGTCTCACAGGGGCAGCTGTTACAAAGTTCACAGCAAGAAGTTACCTGCTTGCCTCTTGTATTACCAGAATTTGAGGATGAATGCTGCTGTGTAAAGCAGTGCCTTGGAGCCCAGTATGGAACATTAGCTGTTCCACCCTGGGGGAGCAGCCAAGTTCACTTTGTATGTGTATTGAATATGGCTTTCATTAGTTATTTTGTTTAAATTGCAGATAAAACTCAGAGGAAACTTGCACAGATGCTGCTTTGGAGAATTTTCAGCCCAGGTTGCAGAGCTGAGCCTTGGTAAACCTGTCTCTATTACAGCACATTGCCATACATCTAAGTGCATAAGGTGGGTGGCCTCCAGGATCCACACACCTTAATCAGAATGCTTAGCATGTTTACCATAAGTTTTAAAATCTGTTCTTTATCTATCAGTCCTTTTATAGCTTTCTAAGTTCATATAATGGCTAATATGCAAGAGTTCATTTTTAATGTTTTGATTGATTTCTTTAATCAATTTCTGAACTTGTATTTATTAAATACTTAAACTCAGTATTACCTACTCAATGCCTTTTAAAAGAAGAGAGTTTTAATGGAGAATAAATTGAGCCTTAAACAAATGGTTACTTCTGTATATTACCTCGGATCAGTGCTTATTTCTATTTGCAAAGTTTTCTCCTACAAGGTAGTTGGTCATTCTTTGAGACTTTCTGTTTACGTGTGACAGTGTCATGAAAAGACCCTGAAGGCATTTCTGTTGTGTGGATGTAGTGTCCCTTTTCTCAGCGCGTGCAGCTGTGGACTCTGATTTTAACTGGTCTGACCTGACAACGGGTTATTCGGGATGGGATGCAAAGTCTCTGGCTGAAGTTTCTTTTCATGCAGTCATGGGTTTCTTAAACTCGTTTCATCAAAAGTGACAATTGTAGCATTGAAAAATGGCAGCACACTTTTCCCTCTACTGAGTTTCTAAACTTGCTTGTTTACAAATAGCTTCTTTATGCCTTTGAAAAGGGATAATGTATCCTTCAAAATGGACTGTATGCCTTGTCAGTCAGCTCAGCTTTGCCTGGCATGTTAAGAGACATCTAGTAGACCTGCACATGTAAATCTAATGCAAATAAGATCACTTTACATTTTATAGTTCTTAATATTTGTCTTTCTGAATAATATTTTAAAGCAATATTTGTTAAAGTTTTTCTTGCACTGTCACGAATTGCTTTTTAGTTGTGTTTTTTTTTTTTCCCATAAACAAGTTTAATATTAGAGACAAGTTGGTGTAACAAGGGGAAAAGCACCAGGTTTCAGTGATACTAACTGCAAGTGTGCTTTAAACAGCCATTGCCTTCCTTATTGTTTACCTGATCAACATTTTCTCTGAATACTTGAAAATTTTAACAATAACACAGGTATAAAGAGCAGAATGAAAATGTACAAAGAACAGATGAAATCTTTTTGTTTGGTTTTATTAACATGTTGCATACCTGAGAGCTTTTTCTAGCAGTGGTTTAAAACATGTAATTTTTTTTTCAGGAGTTTAATAACTGCAGCTCACCTACTGCACCAAAGTTCTAGGTTTTTAGGAGCCCAGCTTTAGTCATTTGAACATGCTTCTAGAAATAGAAATGTACATTCTTTCCCTGTAATAGCTTAATAAGTTTGAGAAAAGCTCCGATAAAAGCAGTGATGGATATATGAGGTTAAGCAGTTTAAAGCTCACAAATTGTATTGTGGATGATGGCATTCAAAACAATAAAAGATCACGGGTACAGTATCTCAACATTAATGTGTTTTATTGGTAATAATGCAGGCTGACTTTATAGTATTAGCAGAAATAAAGATTCTGAATCTACATTCAGTGTTGAATTTAAATCCTGCAAAGAAGAGGATACCAGGTTTTGTGCTTGGGTATCGAAACACCTGATTTTTCCCTGTGGGGTTTAAATTTTTACTTGACACTTTTATTTTTCCCCTGTTTGTACAACCTTTATAAACAGGCTGAGGCTAATACTTAGGTTTGCACTTTAATACCAGAATTAAACCAAACCTTGTATTCAAAGTAGATTTTTTTTTTTTTAAAGTGGTGGTTGTTGATCTTTTTTGTAGGATGTAAGGAAGTAATAGGAAAAAAAAGTAATTAATAAAGGTTTTAGTTTTTCTGTGTCTAAGGGGGAAAATGTTGGTTAATATTAATCAGCGATTCTTTCCTCTGGGTAGTTATCAAACCAGTGTTCATTTTCATTGACCTCAGCACAAAAAAAAAAAAGGAAAAAAAAAAAAAGAAAAAAAAAATCTTCAAGAACTTGAACTAGCTTAGAGTGACAGGACTGGGAAAACGAGAGATGGTTTCTTCAGCACACTTTGGGGGGAAAAAGGGACCAAAAGTTATTTTAGGCTTCCTCAATAGATTGCATGTGAAGTTGCTTATTAGAGTAAGAGGCTAATAATAAATGCAATATGTATTGTCTTTACTATGGCATCTGTTTAGGAGTTGTTCAAATCACTGCAGTAGGGCTCTACAAATAAAAATGTAACCTAACATCATGTATCTAATGTACTGTATCTTTATCAGTGATAGGTGAAATCTGGAATAACAAATGCAAAAATGGAACAATTACCTATAATGCTTTGTAAAAAGTTTTTTCCAGTAGAATTCATTCTCGTCATTTTGTAAGACAACCCTACAGTCCACCTGTTTGTAACTTTTTTAATAAAATAGATACCTGTATTACCAAACTGGGGTGACTAGTCTGTGTTCAATTTGTTCTAAAGTGGGCTGAGCTGACAAGCTGCTCTTTTGTTTTTTCAGACACTGGTTATTCTAAACATCATAACCACATCTGCATTATCATGAATGACTCTCCAGCTTGGGGAACCAAGACTCACTGTCTCAGGTGCTCTGAGTAGAGACAAGGGAGAGCAAGGGCTGTGCATTACCCTGCTGTGCAAGCAGGGGCTCCTCTGAGCTGGAGAGCCTGTCCAAATTAGTGATGGTGCTTCTCTTCACAGGCTGATAAATGGCAAAGCCTTGTGCAAAGCAAGTATCTGTGTTTGTCTTGTCCAAGTACTTAAAGTTCTTATTTTTCTTACAGGCTTGTGTGTGTGAAGATGGCAGTGGCTGTGGGTACCTGGTGTCATCCTACACTGTCTCTGTAGCTGCTTTCCACCAGTAATCCAGAATTATTGCCTTTCTACCACACTAACCAAGTAAACACTCTTGGAGCTCTGCCACAGAAGAAACAGATTTTTCCAGAAAACATTCCAGCTGAGACTGCCCAAAGTTGTTTGATAAGGCTTTTGCTGAGCATTTAATATAGTTATTGAGTTTGCCAGGTCAGTGGTGGTCACTGGGCCTGTAACAAAAAGGCCTGCCTTCCTCAGGGCTTAGTTGTGGTGTTGACGTGTAGTGGTGCATTTGTAATGAGACCCGTGTATTAATGTAATGCAAGTGTATTAGTTCTGATGCACCATCTCAAGCCTAGGAAAGCTTGCTGCCCTGGTGCCTCCAGTACTCGGTGGTCTGGCAGCGGGCAAACCCGCCCGGCGTGCCTCCAGCCAGCCGGGCCGCTAGCTGCCCTCCGGTGCCCTGTGCTCCTGCCCACGCTTCCTGCACTGGTGAGGCAGGGCAGGCTGCCCTGCTACGCCACCTGGGCTGAGACGTGTGCTTCCTGTAGCCTTGCCCAGAGGCTGGCCCCCTTCTGACTCCTGTCGGCGAGTGTGGCAGCTGCTGCGTTAGGACCAGTCCACTTCCAGGTGTAACCAATAGGATGATTGCTATTCAAGGCTACGGGTCCTAACTGAGCATTAGTAGTCCCAGTTCCTTACAGCACTCAGTGTAGCTAGGCAAGCTGCTCCCTGCTCCCACTTGGAGGCTGGGAAGTGAACACAACTACAGCCAGCAAGTCTGTGACTTTACACCACTGGTTTGTTTTAAAGTGACAGCACAATGTAGTTTGGGTTGGAGGTTTTAGGGAAGCACACAAGATTTATGTTTCAGGCTGTTATCTTTCAAATGTCCTGGTGGTGAGAGTGAACTCAGCTGCTGTCTACAAACAGTTGAGTAGCATCCTTTGTAAAACAGGTACGGGAGCATCATGGTGCTGTAAACCTGGGCAGTGTTTTTTTTGGGGGCTGTATAGGTAGGGTTTCAGAGGCAGCTTTTTCTCTGGTTTACCGGTTCCTGCCATGAATGCACAGGCCCTGCAGAAAGCTCCCTGGCGTCCCCATTCCCCTGGGCAGTCAGAAGACAGGTACGTCCCCCCAGCACGTTCGGAGAGCTAGCCACAGCACAGGAGAGGCCTCTTCCCCACCCTGCTCCCATGCAGCCTGTGCGACACGTAAATGAATTGCTAACGAGGGCAGAGTTGGGCCTTGCAGCCTGGAGGGCTGGGCTTGGGTACGAACCACCAGCCTCAGGAGCCCTGCAGTGGGGAGAGCCCCGGGAGGAAGTACGTGAGATACCCTGCGTGGGTGGAGGTGAACCGCCGGCTGCACCTCCTGTCAGGCAGTACACTCTTATCTGCACTAATTGACTTGGCTGTAATTACAGTTCGAAGTAGGTGGAAGTGTCTGGTCTTAATTAAAATGAGATATGGATTCTAAAACAATATATGTTGACCTGTTTGAGTTATCCCTGCTGAAAAGTCAGCAGTCCTGGTAGCGTGGTTTGCTGGTAGGCACTTTAGTTTGGTGAGTCACTGCTCTCTTACTCTGCGGCTGGAGGAAGTGCATGTAGAGCTACTGTAGCTGTGGGCAAGCTCTGTCAAGAGATGAGGTGGCTCTGTGCTCCCTGAGTGTTACATAATGTGGCTTGCTGTTTGTTTGTTTGTTTGTTTCTTTTAAGTAGCCACTTTTCTCTGCCTGGTCAATACAGCTGTGAAGAGCAAGGAAGATGGACTTCCCGCTGTTAATCAGCAACTGCCTTCAATTTGAAGGGCGTATCCTACCTGTAGTGGTTTGTTGGCTCTGCTGAGGGCAGCATTGAGCTTACGACAGCTTGGCTGGCAGCGATGATACAGTTCGATTACAAGAGTGTAGGGGCTGAAATTTGTTGCTCTGCATGGAAACAGTGTATTTAGTATATTTCAAAGCTGAGGTTCTCTTCAAGTCCCTCCAAGAAGTTTGTAGCAATAACTGCAGTAATTGATGGGGAAGAGCCTCTCATGTTACAGGAACCTGCAAAATACAGGTAGGCTTTACTGTTTGTTTGGTTTGCGGTGTGCCTGTGCTCCTTGGTGTTCTGCTGGTTCTACCTGAGTGTGCTGGGACAGCTTTCTAACAGTGACTTACTTCCTCAGTCATATTTCCAGTGGTTGGGCTTGCGTGGGATTTGAGACTCTGATATGCTGCAGGTTACTGGGTGACTTCAATTGTTCTTGCCTCACAAGAAAAATGGTAGTTGTGGCACTTCTCTCCTGGGGGCATAGTGTGGAAGGCTGCGTTACAGACAGGGAGGTGCTTGGTCTTACCTGGAAACAGGTGCACCAGCATTGTAGAATAATTTTGAAGCTGAGCTTCTTGCATGTAAATAAATAAGTGAGCTAGAACCTAAAAAAAAAAAAAAAAGTTTAAAATTTGTCAGATTTGTGAAAAACGATAGTAAGTTTCATATGTTTGTCATGCTATAATTTAACTGGTTCAGACTTCGTATGATTCTGCTAAAAGGTGTAATTGATGAATGACTGCAACTCAGTGAACCAAACAGATGATTAGCTTTCAGTTCTTCAAGTTATTTTTTTCCTTTTTTTCCTGCCTCTAGGCTGACTACTTCATCCAGCTTTATGTCCTTAGAAGATTTGCCTTGACATTAGATTTAAATTTTCTGGTCAGTGCAAAAAAGAGGAAAATATATTTGCTGATTGTGACATTCTTTAAAGGCTACCTGTCCTTTTGGGAGCTGGCAGATAGGATGATTAATCATCAGGCTGGGATTCATCCTACCGCTGTAGTGGACCTTAGACTCTTTTTCTTAAAAGCAAATTAATAATGATAGTGTAATCAGCCACAGCATGGCTGCTATTGGAGAGCAAGAAGAAAAAACTGAGTTTTCAGCAGAGATGATGTTGGAAAATAGAGAAAGCCTCTGACAGGATGGCCGGAGCAAGCTGCAGTTATGAGGTGGTGGAGGGTTTTCCAGGACAGCGCTGGGCCGTGACTGCTGGCGGCAGGAGTGTGCAGTGTGTGCGGCTCCTGCCTCCACACGCTGGGTTGTCACTCTGTGATCTGACGTCCCTTGCAGCCCCGTGTTGCTGCGACCACGGTCACATTACTGATCCTGGCACTGGTTTCCATTCAACATTCCAGCAGTTAGCACGGGCTTGGCAAATGCCTTATGTCTAATCTCAGTAACACAGATGTATTCTTTAATAGGTTAGAAGAAAGACTTGAGCTTCAGAGCCTGTCTGGTGCCAGGCTGTTGTGAGAGGTCCTTTGGAGTGCAGCTGTGTTCCTTTCCTTTAAACTAAAGCATTTCTCTGATAGCTGTCAGCACTGTCTCTCAGGCCATCCGAACTGTTTCCTCTTGGATCCCAATAGTTTAGAACGGTTTTATGAATGTACCCCTGAAACCTTGGGGCAGCCATGATGTAGGACTACTTGCTGTTCTTTGAAACATGTCTGTCTTGTAGCTATCACAATCTGACAGAAGCCCTTGGAAGAGGAACCATAAGACAGGGATTACCTTTGATCACTACAAAAGGACCAAGCTTCAGGTGGGTACTGCTTTATTGTCCTCCACTTTCTACTATGAAGAATGGCTTTGACACAACTTTGGCTCAGCTTTGAGCCTTAAACCTGGAATTTGGCAGGCCCTGGTGGGACTGAAGTGTGATAAGAGTCTTTTGACCAAGAATAAAAGGAGAAGAAGAGAAGCTACCTGGGAGGGACACGTTAACAAAACTCAGGATCAACATCCATATGTTAAAATGGGTCTGACCCATTGGCCTGCAGACACCTGGAGAACACATACATTTCTCTGCCTAGATGTAATCAAGGCTTACTCAACCAGAGCTAGTTATCTCGAGTCAGGAGAGAAACCACATCTGTCACGAAAATAAGCAATACAGTTCCATCCTTTCCACTGGGATTCAGTCTCTTCACCCAGCATTGCAGACTCAATTTGGCAGCTTCCTCAGACAAAGCCTTTGGCTGTAGGATCTTTCCTGATGATGCTCAGCAAAGGTTTTCACCATCCTGGCCTTTAATTCCTTTCTGAAGTGTTTGTGCTGCTCCTAGTCTTGCAACTCTCTGTTGCCAGAGCTGTGTGAGCAGAAGAGCAGACACTGCCCACCTGTCATTCGGATTTCTGCAGTGTGGTACACAGGGTCCAGGTCTTTTCCCTTTGGGCATAACCTAGGAAAGATCTGGACTGGGCTCATGGAGAGCCTTAGGGAGGGGGTTGATGGGTTTGCTTTCCTGACAGCGCTTGCGAGGACAGAGAGCCTGGGCAGCCGGAGACCTCGCTGCAGGGCTGATGGGTTGTAGGAATGACTTCTAGCTTGTTGAGGTCGGGGTGTGCAAGGGGACCAGGAACTGTTCATGCCTGAAGCAAATTAAGGATAGCACACACAAGTCCTGTGCTTTGTACTGCTACGTAGATGTAGTGAGATCCATCTCCCTGGCTAGAAATGACTGACTGTGGAGAGGTGCTCCAGCCTTTGGAGGCATCAGTGCTCCTTTGACTTGATACATTCATGAGGCTTTCTTTTTCTGCATAAATTGCTTTCTTGTGTCTTCGATGTGGTCTCTTTAAACATCACTCAGTGCTTTTGATATGGCTGTGCCAACAACAGAGTGCAACTGGCATAATAAAAATGAGATGACGTATTCTGAATAATACCAAAGGTGGGCTATTATTTAGTTTCTTGTATAGCTTGCGCTATCATTTGCATTTGCTTACAGCAAACTGCCTTCTTCAGTGCCTGGTGATAGTTTTTAAATAGCATATAAAACCTGAAGAAAAGAAGAAATGCCAACAATATACATGGGCACAGGGTAGATTGTTACTGCTGTGCCCAGTTGCTCATCGCTGCGGTGGTCTCCTGGTTTTGTTGTCGGGCACAGCTACCACGAGAGGGAGCTTGGAAGCAAAGACCTGCTTCGTCCTGGCACTACTCATCAGAGTGGGGCTGTGCTCCCTCCCTGGAAATCGAACAGGGCTCTGCACAGATTGAAAACAGAAGAAAAATGGACATAAATTTACCTTTCAGGACTTTGGAAGCGTGGTGTGAGTATATCTTAATGCGACCTCAAAGAAACTTTTGCACTTACAGTTAACTTGTCTGTCGGGTGTCTGGAATTGCTATTGTATTGGGAGTCTTTCATGCATAATTGAGGTTATTTGTGATTTCCTACTCTGCTATTACAGGTAGGTAAAAAGAGTCATTTACCTCAGCTGCTTAAGCTGAAATAAAAATACAATCACAAGAATAAGATTTTATATGATTCTGCCTCTTTGAGCATCAGAAACAGTTACCAAAAAAAATCCAAACTCCAACAAAACCAGACATCAGGTGATGGACTTTTCATTTGCCTTAGTGCTTAAACTCAGCTAAACCTATTTCTTTTATTAGTATTGCAACTGCAGATTCCAGCAGCTGAAATGGCACCATGCTTCTCTCCAGGTCAAGGTCCCACACAGGTGCCTGCAGGTCATACTGAGCCCAGGTCTGCTGGCTTTGCTGGGATGCCTGCCCCCAGGAGAGCTGCCTGCCCAGCAACCAAAACCCCAGCTGCTGTTTACCTTGTAGCTCTTAGTAGCTGAACCCTGATGCAAGTGATTTGTATGGGTAATCATGTCTTCACCTGCACTGGAACCACCCGCTGTGAGACTGTCAGACCATGCAGTTCTTTAAACTTGTCTTAATTTCCAGTCTAACACCTCAGTCCCCCTGGAACGTTGGTGCACAGAAGCTCTCCCCTCCTGCTGGTCTCATCCGGTTTTGCAGACAAGCGATTAACACCGGTGTGTCTGTGGAGCTGCTTTTGGTGAATAATATTCATGACGTTGCATTTCGTTAAGTACAGCTCTTGGGGGGAATGTTAGCAAGGAGAGGAGGCACCACGGTAGGATGTTCTCAGGACTGGAACGAACTGCAGAGAAAAATGCTGCTGCATAATGTCTGATACCTTCTGGTATCAAAACAAAATGCTGGTCAGAGAAGCTTTATCCTGCAGATTGATGCTAATGGGCAAAATCCACCTAAACACAAAATTAAAAATAAAACCATTTCCATTTTCCCAGTAATTACTTAAGTAATAAGTTTCGGCACAATGATGTCAGATTATTTTGCTGACATTTGGCAAGCAGAATTTGATGGAAATGCAAATGTATAATTGTTTATTGTATTTAACAAATAGAACAGTCTTGGGGCAGAAGTTTTTAAAAGGGCAGGATATGGCAAGTCAGCTCTGGCTGTTGAGATATGCTCAGGATATAATGCGATTTGTGAAATCAGTGAAAAATGATAGTCATTGTTAAAGGTTTCAAGTCAGGACAGAATGTGCCTGGGCCATCCCTAACAGATGTATGTCTGAGTCATCCCTGGCTTCTCTGGCTTGCTCCAGTATTTCTCCTGCCTCACAGTTTAAGAGTCTTTCCCAGGACCTAACTCAAATCTGCCCTGCAATTTCCAGCAACATCTTTGTTTTCCCCACAGCTTGGGAACACCGTTGATCCATCCTCCTGGAATGGCCCCACGTTTATCAGGAGACTCTTGCTGTTCCATCTTCTCTTTTTTAAGCCACACAAACACAATTCTTTCAGGCTTTGCTTTTTTTTTAATACCTTTTAGGGGGGCATTTTTAATAAAAAATTTAAAGCAACTAGATTATAACCCGAGACCCCAGCTGAAAGCAAAAACATTCCTTTTGATATGGCAGCAGGCACGTTGTAGGTGCTGTGCCTCGGATTTATTAGCCAGTTAATGATATTCCTCGTGAGTTTGTCTGTGCCTGCTCCCAAGCAGCCGTGTTGTTCACTGGCCTCGCGGCTGGGAGGGTTATGGCTGGGTGAGAAGTGAGTGTGAATGTTCTCCTGGCAGCTCCAGCTGAGGAAGATGAGGTCTAATATAAATGTATGAAGGGTCACCACAGACTCAAGTCCACCTAGGGGCATCCCTGTCTCCAGCAGTTGCCAGTAACAAATGTTTTGAGTGTGGGAAACAGGGTGAGTGCTCCTTCTTCTCAGCAATGAGCCAGGTGTGCATTCTTGCCCTTGGACTGTGGTGTCCCTGAAGGATCTCTCTTTCATGACTTTATCTAGCTGTCTTCTTTTCCTTTCCTCTACACGGAATTTGAAGATAAGCATGACAAAGCACTTGGTACAGCAGCACACAGAGCCACGGTTGCAGGAGGAGCATGTTGCATCTCTCCTGTGCCAGAGTTTGCTCCCTTGGAGCCTACTCCTCTCTCAGGAGTGATTCAAGGAGGGACTAGACAGATTTGGGGCATTTCCTTGCCCATATCCAGGGCACAAAGCAAGCCCTTTTGCAGGACAGCGGCTGAACTCACTTGGTGCCTGGTGCTGATGGCTCACCATTTTAGGAGGCTCCATGGAGCATAACCACAGCGACTCAGCTCCCTGTCAGATGTCCCACATGCTACTGCTCCTAGGGCCAACAGGGGAACACACCAGCAACACTAAAGGCCTGCATGAAAATTCACCTTGGAAAAGGTGTAACAGGGTTTGGGAGGAAGGAGACTTCTACTTTCTTGCTCTGCTCAGTCCATCCTGGCAAACAAGTGTTTTAGAGGCTGAAGATGATGCTGATTCAAGGCAATACCATCCAGCCTAACAGGGGGCTGAATGCACTCAGTGGATGAAAGTCCATCCCTGGAGAGCTGGTGCAATGCAACATGTTGGTAGCAGCATCCAGAGTATTAAAAAGCCAAGAGATAAACTGGTGGAGCAAACAGCCCTGAAGCAGTACTTGCTCAGCCCCCCGCTGTGTCCCAGTAGCTGCTGCTCAGGGTCCCCTCCCCATGCCCTGCTGGTATGGCTGCATTTACCCATCGTCTCTCCCACGCTTTCTTGCACCATTTTCACGTTATTCCTTGCCCCTGCAGGTGAGGACACTTGTGCCAGGCTGGAGCTCAGCGCTGACTTAGGCCAGGAGCCAGGACTGCTCCTGGGCACTGGTTCTCCCCAAGCACGCTCCTTCAGTCAGCACGAGTCACCTCCAGAAAAAGGAAGATGTAAAATGGGTCTCTCATCTGCTGAGGCGTTGCATCTCCTCTGCTCTTCGCAATACTTCTCATGTCCCAAATGGTCTTTGCTCGTCCCACATCTCTTCTGGCTGTCCTTTACTCTCCTGTCCCCTCAAAGTCCTCATTTACCTTGTTTGCCTCTTCTGGCTCCACGCTGTCTGCACGAATGCCTCTGCAGGGTAGCTAGAGGCTCTGCTAAACCAACACGGTCCCCTTCCTTCCTGCCACAGTGCCGTAATAAACCCCTTTCTTCCACCCATCACCCGGCTGGCCCGTACTCAGCTTCTAACAGCATCCACAGAGCACGGGGTCGGTGTCCTTAGCCCACCAGGAAGACCTGTAGCAGGGAGGCTTTGGCTTCTGCTGGGGTCTGGGGTCTCCTCTGCCACACCCCTGTGCGTCCCCCCTGCTGGCCCAGTGCTGCCGCTGTGCCCCCTGTGCTGCCGTGGCAGGGCTGCTGCCCTTCTGCAGGCCCATCAGGACCTGGGGCACGAACACGTAAAGCTGCAGGGGAAAGTGCACTCGGCCTCTCCAGATGGTTTTATGTGACAATGCCCTTCTGCTGTGACACAAAGAGCTCAGGCCCCGGGGCGAAGGGCAGCACTGGAAGGCTGCTCCCCAGACACAGTGCCTGCCCAGCACAGCCGCGTGTGCCTCACAGTCCCTCTCCAGGGGGACTTACAGGGGGGCACTCAGTCAGAACTGGGAAGGGAGCAACGAGAAAAATCTTCACTTATTGAGACTGAGCTGCCACGTTTTCTGTCACTCTGCAGCCCACTGGATCGTGTGTGGTCACCACTTTTTCCAGCAGCTATAACAATCCCCTGCGACACTCCAGCAACTGCCTTTTGGCACTATCCAGTGTATTTATTGCTGCAGGAGGGGGCCCCTGCCCAGACACTGCTCAGTGAGGGGGAGGCTCTGCCAGCTGAGAGCAGCCAGAGGTCGGGCTGCTCATCACAGCCCCGCAGTAGCTGGGGCAGAGAAGCAGCTCTGAGTGCAAGCCCCAGGCAGCCTGGGCTGAACCCTGGGGGGGGTTTCAGGGGTGGGCAGCTGGCTCTGACACTCACAGGATGAGCTTTTCAGGTGTGAAATGGGAACAAGGTTGTCCCAAAGGCTTGTGGGACTTCACTAAGCTACAAAACCACTGTGCCAGCTGAGAATTAGAATCATAGAATGTCTGGGCTGGAAGGGACCTCCAAAGGTCATCTAGTCCAACCCCCCCACCATAAGCAGGGACATCTCCAACTAGATCAAGCTACTCAAAGCTTCATCCAGCCTGATCTTGAATGTCACCAGGGATGGGGCCTCCACCACGTGTCTGGGCAACCTTTTCCAGTGGTCTATCACCATCATACTGAAGAACTTTTTCCTAACATCTAACCTGAATCTACCCTTTTCTAGCTTAAAGCCATTACCTTAAGCCATTACCTTAAAGTCCTGTCTCTACAAGACCTCATGAATAGTCCCTCTCCTGCTTTC